>NC_056745.1:828302078-828364578 GCF_019279795.1 Protopterus annectens | reverse complement strand
GTGTGGGGAACACAACTAATGCACACATCCAAGGAAACAGGGTGATAGTAAAGCAGATGTGGGGTACAAGTGAAGAAGAGGAACACATGGGAGGTCTTTTGGAATAGGAAAATCTGAGGAACAGTTGGGGCATGGGTAATTTTTTTTTTTTTTGGTGGGAATAGGCCACAATTTTTATTTCTTTTTGGAGAATAAAGGGAAAGGAAAAGGCAGGGAAAGAGGAGGAGAATGGATAAATAGCAGGGATACACAGATATCAAATATCACATGACAGACAAGGGTTGAAATAAACATATAAAAAGGTAAGCCACACAGACAGCACACTGTACAACATAGGCAATGGAAAATTAACAAACAGGGTAGGGATGCATACCAGCCATGGTGAAATGCAGAGATACATATGTACCTATGCACTGTGATATTCTGACAATGTCGCAAACTGTGTAACAGTCATACCTGAATGTGTATGCCTGATAGCAGGTGCAAGATGTAGTGATCACAGAACACACTGGATATGAAATCCAGTACCCAAGTAGTCCGTCAGCAGTGCAAGTGTAAGCCAAGCAACACACAGATGAACAAATGCAGCCCACAAAATGCTGGAGAAGACCGACAGTGGACAGAAAAGAACCTCTGACCCTGCATGCAAAAGGCAAACAACCAAACATAGTGCCAAGCAGCCATACTACAGCAAAGCAACAAGTTGGCTGCTCATAACACAAATGAGTGTACACAGCTTAAAAGATGGAAGTGGAATGCATATGTCACAGACATTTGTCATGTCAGATGCAACACAGAGGTTGTAGGCATATATGTGTGACCTTTATTGGCCTAATAGGAATCTATATATAAGGAGTGTCAGGTTGCGTACATAAGCTACAGCCAAACACTACAGGTACTATGTAATGCACAAGTATAAAAGGAACAAGGATGTAATACAAGCAATAGCAAGCAACATGTGTGCATATATCCTGCATGTCTATGATGGCCAAAGGTTTGGCACAAGGTGGCATTGTAACAATACAACTGTATAATAATGAATGACAATGCAAAGGAAGATTAATGTATACCCTGCATATATCCAAGATATATGCCAAACCTACAAAGGGGGAAGAGAGCTGGACAACATGGGCCCATATCAAGGAGGATACTCTAGCAAAGCAAAGTATAGAAACAGTAAAGAAGGACAACAGTGTCAAAGGGGACACATTGCAAATGCATCTGGTATCAAAGCCTGCTTAAGCTACATTGAAGCAAATGTGAAATGTATGTCACTTGCGAAGACTGCATTGCAGACTACACTATATATGGCCATGTACAAATCATATACACACACACCATGTACAAATTACACACACACACACACACACACACACACACACACACACACACACACACACACACACACATACACAGACACACACACACACAATAATGTGCCATTATCAAAAAGGAAGAGGCATAGGTACACAAAGAGTCAGCATCACATACACATATATACTGTCATGCCAAAATACTGCGAAATGTGCAAAAACACTTGTTGTGATATATGTATATAGATATCTAATAAATATATATATATATATATATATATATATATTGATAGATGTATAGATGTATATATCACAGAGTATGGGTATGACTGAACAAAGGACAGTCTTGTGAACAACAGTGCAACACAGTAACATGGAGTAAATGAATATTCACATTCCCAAGGTACAATGGGATTTCCGTATTGATCAGAATATGTACAGAGACATGTATATAAATCAGTGCATATGTACACCAGTTGCCAAAATATGCGAATAAGACATGCATGTTGAAATATAACAGAAGGCAAAGAAGGTATTCTGAAGTGTGCCTATATAAAGCAGCAATTCCATGGTATATACACGAATGGTACAGTGGCAGTCTATGCATTAAGTGAAGGAAGACTGCCTCTATATAGCAGGCACAGTTATAATATGTCAGTGTGAAAGCATAACACAACAGTGTCATAGACAGGACAGGGGCAATGACATGTCCTGCTGTGAACAGACCCCAACACAGCAACCCAAAAAACACACCCATCTCACTGCGTTATGTATAAACTATAGAGAAAATGTTTGCGAGTTGCTGTCAATCCCACACACATATACAGTGGAACTCTTGCATCAATAGCAGTATGTTAATTGCAAAGCTCATAAGTGTGACATACAGTGCCACAGTTTATTGAGCATAACAACTATATGTTGCACTGTGTGAATAGGAGCACACACATGCACACTGATGTAAGGAATGCGACACCTGCCCACATAGAGCAATATATGTATCAAGTGCAGCATTTCCTGAACATCTGCATGATTACTGCATGTGCAATGTGCTAATGTATGTCATGCTCCAGGTGCAACATATTGCAAAATGTCACATGACATCAGCACTGTGTGGTCAGACATGTATCACATAAACATGGCTGGAATATGCTATGCATGCACAAGTGTGCCTATACAGTACAACTGGAAAACACAATGATGGCAGCAGTACACAAGTGAATAATACAGACAATACCTTTGGTCCTGAGAGCCCACCCTGATGGGGCTGAACATCACAGATGATCTCGGGGGCTATTTCCCTGAATGAGTCATGCATGGCCTGCACTGTTTCATGGCAAACATTCCCCATCAAGCCTCTCATCTGTGTCTGAAAGACATCAGTCATTACCTCCCTGATCTGGTCCCAAAAATTATCTGCCTGTGATGGCAGTTGACATCTCCTCTGGGGTGCAGCAGAGATGAAGGTACATGCAGGTCTGAATAGGAGCTTGTCATCATCATCATCATCACCATCATCCCCATCTTTGTCATTATCCTCAGAGTCTGAGTAATTAGGCATTGGTCTTGCATATGCTCATCTTCAGCATCTGACAGAAGAGCAGCCGCGAGTCCCACACTCTGTCTAGGTGAAACGCATAACAAGAAAGTACATAATATGCATTCCAGAACTATATGAGTACATAATATACATACTGTGACACAATCCACAAGCAGGAAACATTCAGCATGACACATTACAATAAGGTATGTCCATAATCAAATCTGCCACCATTGGCAATGTAAAACATGTATCTGAATCATAACAATGAAAACCGTTTTCTATCAGTCTGCATATTCCTGTGCAAAACATAGCTGTCATTAAATACAAACTGATATGCACATAAAGATTGTAACAGACATCAATTATTATTCTATCAACATGTTGCCTGCATATCATAAACAAGGTATACCAAAATACTTTACAGGTGTCATTAACACCTACTTCTCAGATGATATGACCTAGAAGCATTATGTATAAGGTGTATAATAAAAACAAGTGAGGCTAGCACGTGGATAGTTATGCACACATCATATTCTCAATGTCCTTTTGTCTATATTGATGAGGGATATCAATAGAGGCCCATCTTTGGGACACTATATCCATCACAGAATGTAAACAGGTTACTCCACTGCATAACATGGCATGCGTTACACAGTTTATCTGTGGAAATCCTGCCACTATCTGACTAATGAGAAAACGACCATCGTTTTGCATGACAAACATCCACACAACCAGCACATATATATATATATATATATATATATATATATATATATATATATATATATATATATAAAATGATATGTGAAGATACACATACTATAGTATACAACACTGACATGTGTTCACATTATAAAGAAAGCTCTATACTGTTAGATCACAGTAAAACCAGCAACAAAGCACAACTGTGATCAGTAACGAGAAATAATTAACATACACCTCACTCCATTATCAAGCATGTTCCCTATATTACATGTAGGCTTTGTATTTTTATGTTGAGGTGTGAATATGTGAATTACTCACAAATGTATCCCAGGTGTCTATGGAAGCAATGAGTCATGTTAACAGCACCAAAGTAACCTATGTGTAATATGAAGTTATAGAAAGATGAAAAATCAGTAGGAAATAAAAAAGCTGTATGCAAATGAGATGAGTAATACGACATGATCATTGGTGGATATAACAGCATCAAATAGTTGGAATGCAATATAACACCCTAGAACAACTGGGCAATCATAAACGCAGTGACAGCATATAACATGTAAACCCTTAGGTTATGTTGTACACACATTTCTGTCCACCAACTAATGTATCAATGCCCTACATACATTTTTTAGCAACCCCTATGTATGTACGTGCAAAATGCAAACACTATAATGATGATCAGTGATTATGTAATAGGCTGATATAAATGAAAAAAATGAGCGTCTTTGTGCAGAACAGTTCCTAAACAAAGGAAAGACGTGCGTTGTCAACAAATTAGCATCTGTAATGTAGGCAGAAGCACTAGCAGTAGAATGGCAGTACAAGCCAGCCATAGTCTGCCAACAGCAGTCCAAATGCTGAGACAGCAGCCACCCGACACCCATTCAAAATGGTAATAGGTAGGCTATGCATAACAAAACAGCCACTAAGCAACTCAGCCAAACCTATAAGTATATCACCACCTACAAGACAGAAAAACAAAACCAGCCAAACTACACTTCATCAATGGCAACTAGGATGACAGAACAGCAGATTTATTAAAATAGACACAACTTTACCAAAAAAAATTAGCACTTTCATTTCATAATTAAGAAAATCTGAAGAAATTTTAATTGTAAGATGATTACACTAATATTTTTTGGTAAAGTTGTGTCTATTTTAATATCACCACCTACAATACAAACAGCATTAAAAACGCAATTAACTTGAAAGTGAAAGCACTGTGATAGTTACACAGAACTGTCTGTCCTCTAGGTTGTGAAGTACAATCAAAAACATGCTCTTCTCCTAACTCAAATGTAAACATTTTAATTAAATATATACTGGTAAGCACAGGAAAACTATGACTATTGCAGTTATCTTGCTGATATATGCTGGGTAGTCTTGCATTAAATAGTAGCATGCATGAAGCCAAACCAGTCCTCTAACAATGTTATGATTTATTTAGGTAAAATAACATGTAAATGTCTAATACATACCTCTCTCCCTCCACTGATCCTCCAGTCTGTATATCCACTTGACACATAATGCCTGATTCCTTGCACAGTCCTCATCACCTGCAAAAGGTACAATGCACATATAAATGGCAAAGACTAGGTATGTATAAAATAACAGTGAAATATAGTAAGCAGCACATGTTATCTAGCTTTTATATTGAATAACATTACAAACTCGGCTTATTCATTTATTACTGAATACAGATTGGAGAACACGAGATTTAAACCGGCAGCTTGCAACCATGTTACTACTAGAACCCTGACACCTACCTGCCTACCCATCTTGCTTACAACTGCATGGAGTAACTGCAGTTAAACAACTCAAAGGTATGACTGCAGGGAAGGAGCAAAAACATGGATCAGGGCTTCCACATTGCAAGAATTTTAAACTACAGTCCAATGTTCCCTATATGCTGTGTATTTTTAAATCAAGGGAACTGGATAATCAAAAAGACAAACCAAAACTGAAATAGGAAGCCAGCAAGACAGTCAACCTCGATGGATGCACCAGATAAAATGCTTCAAATCCAGACACAGTGATACTAGTTAGCTGACAGAATCAAATTTATTTTAAGCTCAACAACACAAATAAGCTTTTCGTCAGTGTTCCACACCAATTTCATCAGAAAAACAACAAACCATTTCTACATGCACCTCATTAAATAGCTAATTAAAACATCTGACTACTTAGCAATTAAGCCGATACATTCCAAAACAAGCTCACAGCCCTTCACTAGAGACTCAACTTATTAAACTACCCATTAAAAAAGTATCATATGTATAAAAGCCTTACTGAAATAAAATAAAAACAAGTCATAGCAGCTATATTGAAATAAATAAATCTGTTAAAATAAAATACAATTAATCACATATCCAGACTCCTTAATTTTAAAATGCAAGAAATGGATAACATTCCATTTAAGCTTGGATAATGATATGCTTCCAGTTTTAACTGCCAGATTAATTCCTTTTGTTCTAGCAATAACGTGTCTGGGCCCCCCCTGTTGGAAGGAACTACCTGATCAATAACCGAAAAGGTAAATTCATGACCAGGATGCTCCTTGACATGCCTTGCAAGAGCATTCTCCATCTTCTCTTTTTTAATGGCATATAGGTGTTCATAGAGCCATTCATATAACTTCTTATCAGTTTTTCCTATATAAAACACCTGGCATGAAGAGCATCTAGCCAAATATACCACATGAGGGCTGGCACAATTAAATCTACCCCTGATGGGGTATTTAATTTCATCAATATTGAAGAAGGTCCCTGCTTTAATAAATCTACAGTATTTACACATATTGCATTTTTACATCCCCTTAACTGGGGTTTGGTTCGATTTCATCTGTAGGATACCTTTCAGATTCAACCCCCTCCTAAACACCACCTTAGGCATGTTCTCAAACTGTGGGTTACCTTGCATTTCCAAACGTAAAATATTCCAGTTTTTCCTAATGATGGAAGAAATATCCCATGCATCAACATTGAAAGTTGTGATGAAACTGCAAAGGTAATTCACATGAGTTTGCACTTGAGGTGGCTCAGGATTCTGGAGTGCTACACTATTACTCAAAATTGGTGTGTAGAACCCATTCTCCCTCTTACCGCTAACCTCCCTGACCACTTCTGAAATCAGATGTTCCGGGTATCTCCTATTCAGAAAGAGGCCTCGAATAAACTCACATTCTTTGAGGAAGTCACTGAACTTAGACACCACCCTTGCCACCATAACCAACTGCCCCTTTACTATAGACCTCTTCTGGTGAAAGGGGTGGCTGCTCTCAAAATGTAAATAACTGTTAGAAAAGGTTGCTTTCTGATAGATTTTAGCAATGAAACAACCTGAGGAGATGTCCTTCAATAACTCCACATCTAAGTAAGAGATCCTCCCCTTAGAAAAATTAAATGTAAATTTCAAAAAATTTGTGGAGGCATTAAACCCATCCAGTAGTGTCTCAGCCACTTCCCTCTCCCCTTGTAGGATGATAAAAATATCATCCAAAAATCTAGTGTAAAGAAGGGTTTTTTCCTGGATGGTAGGATTGGTAAAAACAAACTCCCTCTCCCAGTATGTCATCACCAAATTGGCAACGCTGGCACCACAGGGAGACCCCATCGGGACCCCTATTAATTGGTGGAACCAGCGGTTTGAAGGAGAAAAAATTACAGGTCAAAATGATGTCTAATAACTCCCTCACCATCAAGATGTCCTCGGCAGGTGCCTGTTTGATGGTCATGATGGCTTCGATCCATTCTAATGCTATGGAATGAGGGATGGAAGAGTATAAATCTATGACATCAATTGTCAAAAAATTGCTCTCCCCTATAAAGGGGATGCAATTGACCCTCTCAAGGCTGGCTTCCTATTTCAGTTTTGGTTTATTTTTAAATCAAAACATGCAAGCATGACTGCATGTCAGCACAATGGTCACAGCAAAAAAACTCAAGAGTAACATTTCATAGCTCAGAGTCAGGGACATTTCAATAGCACATGCAGTTGCACTTAACAAACAAGTACACCAGAATTTTTTTTCATCATCGGTATGTCATAACATCAAAATGTAGGTTAGGTAGGAGGGCAAGAAATGTATAAATTGAATAATTTATTGTTACATACCAAAGTATACTTCACAAATGTCCCTGATCTTTTGGGATGTCCGTCATTTTGACTCAAAGTACATATCCATCCCTGTCACTTAGAAGAAAGGTGGTGAATTGCACTTAATAAATAAAGGCAATAAGTAGAGATATAGACTACCTTAACTTTGGAAATTATATAATATTTCACATTCCTGCATTCTGTCACTTTCACATAGAAAATCCCTGGGATTCATTAAACTCCATGCAGGAATCGGATTGTGCCAGTGCAGCATAGCAGTGAGCCTTGCATATTCATGAAGGCATGCTGCTGTCTAACCTGCACAGGCACGATCTGTGAACGAGTGCATGGGGCATGTCCGAGCATTGTTCGCATAGTAAACATGCCCCCTGCACTTAGAAAGTGCTGTATGACACTTTGAAAAGAAAAACAGTGTCTATGGACACTTTCAGCATACTCCCAACTGAACAGATATCTGCAGAATGTCCAGATTTGTGTCCTGTCAAAGATCTGATGCTCGATGTCATTAAATAATGAAAAACATATGAGTGTAAGACCCCACATCCTCCAAGTAAGTCATGCTAATGCAAAACCTATTAGTCATCAACTTCCCAAGTTTGTAAGAGCAATATTTAAAATTTGTCCTCTTTGCCTTCCCATCATGTAAGGCTTCGTCCACATTGTATGCTGTCAGAGGTGGAGAGGTATGACTGTTAACTATGTGCACATCCCTAAACTAATAAAAATAAAACAAATAATTATTTTTTTTTCCCCATTCCCACTAAAGTTTAAACGTAGCTCAGTGGGTGTGCACATCACGCAGCTGTGTATAGCATAGCTTAAACATCCAAAGGAGCTAAATAGAAATATACAGCCAAATCAGTCACAATGAAATAGTGTAATGGTTAGAGCTTTTGCTTAGCATGCAATCATACACAGTTCAAACCACAATACAGTCCATTCATTTTTGTATGTGAAAACAGCACTAAAAGAATCTTTTTTCATAAATAGGTAGTGAATAATATATATTTGTTAACCAAGGTAGTGTAGCAGGTCCAAATGTGAGGTGTCAGTGTAGTACAGATGTGAAACCCCCATATAAACCCAAGAGTCCCATATAGTATAGCCGCAAAAGAATATAATGTAATGAACGCACATAGGAGGATGTTATGGAAGGGAAGCATACATATCATAAGATGTCATTAAGAAGAAATCAACCCCACAATCCTGATAGCCCATAAAATGAAAGCTGAACAATGCTAAATTGTGCTCAGCTATGCTTAGCTGGAGTAAGGATTGCTTAAATTTGTATGCTTAGCAATAATTAACATAGCTAAGCAGATTTGCACACTGGTAAGCAGTGCTTAGTATTGACCCCTTTAAGCAATCCTTATCTGTGCTAAGCGGGTTTACCCATCACTTAGCTTAGCTCAGCATATTCAAACTTGGCCAATCAGGACAAAGGGTAGGAATACAGCCCTATTTAAACCCCAGCAGGCAGAAATACAACTATAACCAGTTGTAGCTGATCACTGCAGGCACTATGGCTGGTGTTGGTGAAGGTGTGTGCTTTCGGGTGCAGTGTTGGTGAATTCAGGAGTCCAGGGTCATGGTTGGACTCCTTGTAAAACACCATGAAGGGAGACTGCTGCAGGACCAGTACCAGAGCTCCCAATACAAAGCAAAGGCCTGAGACTGTCTCGCATGTGACCTCACCGGGTGTATATTAGAACATTGAACATGCAGAATCTCGAATCGCACAGCACCGAACACCAAACCTCGAATGCGAACAATGTCAAAAGCTCAAAATTCCGAAAACGGAAACCCCAGACTCCCATAGTTGGCCCATGCAAAGTTACACAGCCTGACATCACTGGAAAATGTGAAATGTGAAGAATGTGTGCTACGAACCACTGTTTAATAGCAGGGTAAGCAAGACACATAACATCGGAATGTTACATGTGAATGTATTATCTCCACTGTGGTGCGATCTCTGAGTTGGTATATTTAAGTAGGGGGTGTGGGGGGGCAAAGCTCCCCCACATAAGAAATAGTTTGTAGATTATTTACGTGTTTTAGTAGTAAATAATGTAAATATTTTATTGTTTGTAGATAGTGTGTAAGTAGTGTGGTTATTGTGTGCTAGTATGCTGGTTTTGTTTTTAATATTTACTTTTTGTTGAGCGGAGTAGAGTAGTCATTGTTTATGTTTGAAGGGTAGTGACATTAGGTGGCTGGGTTTTGTTTTGACAGTTTAAGAGGCGTGGTGTTTGGTGTGTTACGGTTAGGTGAGCAGATGGCCAAGTGTTTTTGTTTGCACCTTCCGTTTTTGAAATTATGCGCTTTTGGGGTTTTTTGCATTCAATGTTCTGTGTTCGATGTTGTGTGCTTCGATATTTTCATCTTTCGATGTTTCGATATAAACCCAACCTCACCAGTGCTACTGGTATCCATTGGACTGTTGAGCAGGTCTGGCACCATTATGCTGACCTGAAACATAGGAAGAGGGACCTCTTGGACCAGTGGATCCAAGACGCTAGGGCACAGAATGTCCCAGCAGTGTGTAAGTATCAGTATCAATTATTGTGTAACAAAGTCCAGTCTAAGTATGAGATGGATAGGTATGCATAAATGTTTCTCTTTCTCCTGTACAGCTGCAGATGAGAGGGCTGCGAACATGGATGCCCATGCCAGCAGGCTGCTAAGGCTATGTCGCGAGGCTGGTGAGTACAAATCTAGCTTTCAGTAGTCAGGGAAAATAAATAGAAAGGCTGCCAGTAGTTAGAAATGTGTATTTTTTGTACTAAATAAATAAGACATTAGCAGAGTAATACTGACATACAGGATATATATATCAATAAAAGTGTCAGCACCTGTCAATAAAAATCCAAACCCCAGACTGTTGTGTTTACTTTGCTATGTGATAGTATGAATCTGAATGTGTACCAGTTCTGCACAGAAACTATGGCTCTGACAGCATTAATTAATTGAGGCTCATCTGAGAAAGATTGTGGAGTTGTAAAATAGACTAACTATAAGAAATGTTCCATGCACCAAGATCTGATCCCTGAATAGTACTTTTGTGTTAACCATTGTTTTCCATGCTGTAATATGTGAAGGTATGAATACACACTATAAGAACTATCTGCCATGCATGAATGTGAGAATTACAAAGCAGAATGTCCAAACAAGTGAGTATTATGTAGAAAACAGTAAGCAAAAAAAACAGTCCTCCAATAGCTCATTGTGATGAAATGCAACCTTGTTGTACCCTTTTGCACAAACAAGCATGGTTCTAATCCTGGGACTGGTATTAAGTTGTATGCATAATCTCACCCATGAATATGTGTAGAAAGAGTCAGGTATTGTTAACAGAAATTTCTTCCACAGGTCCGCCAGGTAATGAAAGGTATAAATGAGCTGTAAGAAAGTTGTAATTATACACTATGCAGAGCACCCACTGTCCAACCCCTAGGCTGCAAATGACAGCAAGATAAGTACATACACCAAGTAGTCTCCTCCAAGAAATGTCTCTCAAGTGTCACGCTGTCACAGCTAGTGGTCACTGCTGCCAACACTCAGGGTGACCGATAGAAATCAAGGTGGAATATGGCAGTAGCACACACACACACACACACACACACACACACACACACACACACACACACACACACACACACACACACACACACACACACACACACACACACTATGAGTGCACTTACGTAACCTTGACTATGTGAATATGAGTAGAAACAGTCAGGTAGCGTTAACAGTAATTTCCTCCACAGGTCTGCCAGGTAAGAAAAAGTATAAATAAGCTGAAAGAAGTCTGTAATTATACACTGTGTACAAACATACCGCTGTGCAACCCAAGGCCATAGGTCGATGTAAAGTGAGGTTATACTAGGAGAGTAATGATTAGAGCAATGATCATTAAAATTGTGAGCAATTGAAGCCTATACAGTTGTTAATTGACATCTCTCTCTCCCTCCCAGCCTATCTGCACCAATAATCTAAACACATAAATCAATGGGTATGTTGTTCACAAAACCTACTGTTGGGACATGTATCCTATTGTTCTACAAATATTTAAACATTTGATTATTAATGTTCCCTGTTCAAATACTATCACTGGTGGCCTGTTGCTATCAATGTAACCTGCATACCATTATAATGCCCACTGTGGTTCCATATATGCATGTGTTCTGTTTGCTATGCAACTGTTTCAAATCTGTTGTTTTGGGTTAATGGGAACACCCATGCATGCGGTTATAACTAATCCTGGAATGTGTTGTTCATGACTAATCAACATATGTTGTAAAACCTCAACACCATAGCATGTCTGGGAAGGCCAATCCCAGTGGATCTGCCTGTCCCACCTCAACTGGCTGTGGCACCGGTCCCCAGCACACCTGGGACCCAACCTGGGACCTCACATCTGCTAGTCCTGCACCACCTTCAGGTGGAACCTCCTCAGGGGATGGGGCCCGTCCCCCACCCTGGGAGTGGGCATGGACAGGACACCATCATCAGGTCCATGAACTGGTGCATAGCAAGCTTCAAAAGGAGTTTGGAGATCAGCTACGCCAGCTTGAGGGCCACGTGGCACATCTTGAGAGTCAGCTTGCCCCTCCTGCTCAGCCCCCAACACAGCCATCTTTGGGGCCATGAAGATGCAGTGGTGACTGCCCACTGTATCCATTTGGGGGAATGTGGGCATCCGATTCCCAACCACCCTCTCCATCCAAGGTGTTTACCCCCACATGTATCAAATACTGCCCCATCTGCTGTCTTTTCTGTCTTGTCTGTCTACCTACCCAACCTACCTCCCCAAATATGCCTACTATCCTTCCCCATCATCCCACTCTCACCTCATTAAAAAAAGGGCAATATGTTCCCACAAAAAAAGTCGCCCCATACGTAGCTGTCCATTTTGCACACGTGTCCACAGGACACATATAATCTGGTCTAATTGGCTTAACAACACATTACTGTTGTCCTCACCCCTCTCTCAGGGGTTTCAGTGTCCAAATTCACCTCCAAATTCTGTGCAAATTTACACCTGTTGCTGTATAAGAAATGGATAGCTATGGACCTCCACTACACCCGTCCTGCACATCCCAAGCTATCTTTCATATTGTTTTTCCCTCTGCATGCCCCCTTTGTCACCATTTTCCTATCACCCCTTTTTTCTTTTCTTTTAAAGAAATTAGCATGGGGGTAAGCAGGAGTAAACCACAATAAGCAGCAGTAAGTGACAGTAAACGTGTTTGTGTGATGCTAAGTGATGCCTACTCAGATTCAGCAGTTTCCCATTTAACCATGAGCTGGCATCGCTTATCATCATGCAGACCCATGCAAACCCACTTACAACTGCTTAAAACTGCCTTGATCACACTGTCTCCATCAGCCACTGTTCTGCCCAGCAACAAAATAATCAGCCCTGCCCAGTCTTGAATCCAGAACCCTGTACACCATTGTCAGAGCGATGTACCACTACACCACCTGAGCTACAATAATAGATGCTATTTTTTCAAACATATCATTCAGTACAGGTATAGAAAAGTAGGGAAAAAACTGTGGAATCAGTCATGTTTAGTATATATAAATATACACATATAGATGTGCATGGTGATAATTAAATATTAAAAAGTATATACATCAGATATATGGAGCTATACATATAAAACAAATATGTATAGAATATATACATATATATTGTTATATAAACATATGTATAGATATCAAAAGGAATATATATATATATATATATATATATATATATATATATATATATATATATATATATATATATATATATATATATATATATATATATATATATATATATATATATATATATATATATATATAATATATATATATATATATATATATATATATATATATATATAGATCTACTTCAGATGTTTGACATTCCAAAATGCCGACTTTCATATGGCAGAGACCATATGATCGACATTTTGAAATATCGCGCATCTCCTACATCACGTAAAACACAGAAAAACAGTTCACTAACTGCGTTTAGCAGGGGGGGCAAGCCCCCCTGCACCCCTCACACCCCCTGCTACTTAAATATTCCTACTCCGAGACTGCACTACAGTGCAGAAAAGGGAAATCTCCCGGTTCCATGCTGTATAGGGATCTCCGTTATACATGTTCGACATTGCAAAATGTCGATCATATAGTCTCGGCCATATGAATGTCGGCATTTTGAAATTTTGAACATCTCAAGTAGACCCATATATATATATATATATATATATATATATATATATATATATATGTGTATATATATATATATATATATATATATATATATATATATATATATATATATATATATATAGATATGCCCATAACATGTAGTGGAGTCATACTCAGCACCATACCTCTACACCTCTTAGTGCAATAATTCTGGACAAAGGCTGTCAAAATGGTGGGACAATGGTCCCAGAACAGGGACATAATGTACATACTGCAGTTATAAATGTAGAATGTTGCTACAGTAACAGGGTACATGTCAGCATACATGTTCAGAAGGATGTGTGTTCTGAAACTGAAATGTATGTCATCATTTACTGACAGAAATCCTCACATCATCACAGTGATTTACCACAGAATTGAAAATAGTGATTCTATGGAACAGACCAGAAATATGAGCAATAAATCTAGACAATCTAAAAAGTCTGGCCAGTCGAGAGGTTTGCTCAGAACCCCTTAATGCAACAAATCTGAACCAAGACTGACAAAGGGGGGTGTAAAGCCATGAAAATGGGAACATATCCCAAATACTGGAGTAGATAAGATGACACAGTTAAAGCATTAACACCCTCCTAACTGTTGTACCATATATACTGACTGGAATAGCCCAAGTTCAAAACCAAATTACTCCCCCCTACTCATTGACATAAACCTTCACATCATCCCACTGATGTGTCAGACATACACAACATGTATGGGTGCCAGGCAACAGTACATCTGATAAATATCAGGACATAGCATCACATTAGGGAAACTACACTGAGCTGCTAGGCATGTCACCCAGTACTGTCTAAATTACGGGCAGACTGACACAACACAAACCCAATTTTGCTATGGGGGATTACACATGTAATTGCAAATATATCATGCACTACAGGGATGTAACAGCACTGACCAACAGACACCACCATGAAAGTGCATACCCAGAACCAGTCTCACCACATTCAAAGTGACATACTGGTAAGCCGCAGGAACAGTAGAGTATATGGACTGTGTGAACAAAATCATCAGCATGTTTGCCATTCACACACTACCCCTATAAATACTGGCCCAATTCACAGTGTAGTCTGATGCCTGACTGTGGTATGGAACATGTCTCAGTCTGCCTCTACAAACATATACAGCTGATAGAGCACCAGAAGCTGGAGCAGCATGCCGAGTCAGATAGAAAAGGACCCTCAACACTTACATCTACCCCCCTCTACACAGGCCAAATACATTCACAATACACTGCTACACAATCCTAACAGTCTGTCAACAATTACCAGAAATACACAGTCCTCTCACCTGTATAGAATCCCACAGAATGTCCAGGCTTCGTCCTCATATATAAGGACTTCTACGTGTAACATATCCGGCAGTCTGATACATCATTGGGATGATATCTGGAATGAAGCCACTATATAATGATTTACTATACCTATACACTTCTTACAGCATGACATCTGGACAAAGCCTGACATACTTGGGGGCAGAGGTCCAAACACAGAGGCATTATTGACATATTGCTGTCACAAACTGAGAAAGTTGCTGGTGTAACAGAGTTGTTGTAACATATCTGTTCTGAGGGATATAAAGTCAGAAACATACACGGATGTTAACATTTACTGACTGCAGCCCTCAGAGTATGCTACTGAATTTCCAAGGCCAAAAAATGTGTGAGTAACACACCAAATATAAGAGTCCAAACTTTGGCCAGTCTGCAGATAGCCCTACAGTTCAGAGTTATGTCAACCACATAACACTATCAGACTTTGATTCATGCAGAGCAGCCATATCCACACAAACCCAGTCAAACTAGCATTACTTCAACTGTATAACAACAATACTTACATTCTTTCCCTATGTCTGGAACATTCTCCACAGTGTTTGCGGTAAGAGGTATTCCCAACTACACTGTGTGATGCTGTTCATCTGTTGGAGCTGTTGGAGCGGACTTTAATGGGCATGTTGGTGAAGTGAACAGAGGGGATAAGGAAGTGATGGGTAGGTATGGTGTTAAGGAGAGGAATGCAGAAGGTCAGATGACTGTGGATTTTGCGAAAAGGATGGACATGGCTGTGGTCAGTACGTAGTTTAAGAAGAGGGAGGAGCATCGGGTAACGTACAAGAGTGGAGGAAGATGCACACAGGTGGATTATATCCTATGTAGGAGGGCCAGTCTGAAGGAGATTGAAGACTGTAAAGTGGTGGCAGGGGAAAGTGTAGTTAAGCAGCATAGAATGGTGGTCTGTAGGATGACGTTGGTGATCAAGAAGAGGAGGGGGAGTGTGAAAGCAGTTCCAAGGATTAAATGGTGGAAGTTAAAAAATGGTGATTGTGAAGTGGAGTTTAGGGAAAAGTTAAGACAGGCACTGGGAGGCAGTGGAGAGTTACCGAATAGCTGGGTACCTACAGCAGAACTAGTAAGGGAGGCTGCTAGAAAGGTGCTTGGTGTGACATCTAGACAGAGGAAGGAGGACAAGGAGACCTGGTGGTGGAATGAGGAATTACAGGAGAGTATACAGAGGAAGAGGCTGGCGAAGAAGAAGTGGGATTGTAAAAGAGATGAAGAAAGTAGACATGAGTATAAGGAGATGAGGCGCATGGCAAAGAGAGAGGTGGCGAAAGCTAAGGATAAGGCGTATGGAGAGTTGTATGAGAGATTGGACACTAAAGAGGGAGAAAAGGACCTGTACCAATTGGCTAGACAGAGGGACAGAGCTGGGAAGGATGTGCAGCAAGTAAGGGTGATAAAGGATAGTGAGGGAAAGGTACTCACAAGAGGGGAGAGTGTGTTGAGTAGATGGAAAGAGTATCTTGAGAGGCTGATGAATGAAGAGAATGAGAGAGAGAGAGAAGGTTGGATGATGTTGGAATAGTGAATCTGGAAGTTAAACAGATTAGCAAGGAGGAAGTAAGGACAGCTATGAAGAGGATGAAGAATGGAAAGACTGTTGGCCCAGATGACATACCAATGGAAGCATGGAGGTGCTTAGTAGAAATGGCAGTGGAATTTTTAACTAGATTGTTTAATGAAATTTTGGAAAGTCAGAGGATGCCTGAGGAGTGGAGAAAAAGTGTTTTGGTACCTATCTTTAAGAATAAGGGTGATGTGCAGAGCTGCAGTAACTACAGAGGGATAAAATTGATCAGTCACAGCTTGAAGTTATGGGAAAGAGTAGTAGAAGCTAGGTTAAGAAGGGAGGTGATAATTAGTGATCAGCAGTATGGTTTCATGCCAGGAAAGAGCACTACAGATGCAATGTTTGCTCTGAGAGTGTTATTGGAGAAATACAGAAAAGGTCAGAAGGAGTTGCATTGTGTCTTTGTAGACTTGGAGAAAGCATATGACAGGGTGCCTAGAGAAGAGTTGTGGTATTGTATGAGGAAGTCGGGAGTGGCAGAGAAGTATGTAAGAGTGGTACAGGATATGTACAAGGGTAGTGTGACAGTGGTGAGGACTGCAGTGGGAGTGGCAGATCCATTTAAGGTGGAGGTGGGATTACATCAAGGATCAGCTTTGAGTCCTTTCTTATTTGCAGTGGTGATGGACAGGTTGACAGATGAGATCAGACAGGAGGCCCCGTGGACTATGATGTTTGCAGATGACATTGTGATCTGTAGTGAGAGTAGGAATCAGGTTGAGAAGACTCTGAAGAAGTGGAGATATGCTCTAGAGAGCAGAGGAATGAAGGTCAGCAGGGCTAAGACAGGATATATGTGTGTAAATGAGAGGGAGGGTAGAGGAATGGTGAGGATGCAGGGAGTAGAGTTGGTAAAGGTGGACGAGTTTAAGTACTTGGGATCAACAGTTCAGAGTAATGGTGAATGTGGAAGAGAGGTGAAGAAGAGAGTACAGGCAGGGTGGAATGGGTGGAGAAGAGTGTCAGGAGTGACTTATGACAGACGGGTACCAGTAAGAGCGAAAGGGAAGGTCTAGAAGATGGTAGCAAGACCAGCTATGTTATATGGGTTGGAGACAGTGGCACTGACAAAAAGGCAGGAGTCAGAGCTGGATGTGGCAGAGTTAAAGATGTTAAGATTTGCACTTGGTGTGACTAGGATGGATAGGATTAGGAATCAGTATATTAGAGGGTCAGCTCATGTTGGACAGTTTGGAGACAAAGCAAGAGAGACGAGATTGCATTGGTTTGGACATGTGCTGAGGAGGAATGATGGGTATATTGGGAAAAAGATGCTGAGGATGGAGCTGCCAGGTAAGAGGAAAAGAGGAAGGCCTAAGATAAGATTTATGGACGTGGTGAGAGAGGACATGCAAGTGGTTGGTGTGACAGAGCAAGATGCAGAGGATAGGAAGAAATGGAAAGAGATGATCCGCTGTGGTGACCCCTAACGGGAAAAGCCGAAAGATGATGATGATAACTGTGTGATGCTGTTCATCACACACTTCCATGAAATACTCCTCCCAGGCAAGGAAAAAGGGCAAGAAGTACTCAGTTATAGGAGTGTGTTTCCATGCTATTGGGTATGGGAATGATACCACAGCTGTTCCACATGCAATTAGCAAGTGGGGGACCACATCTGGTGCACAGGCCATCAGCTGCTCATGAGTATTACCTACTAAAGGCAAGATACTGCCTATACAAAACAGATGTATATCCTACATCTGTCTCAGAGACACACGCGCACACACACACACACACACACACACACACACACACACACACACACACACACACACACACACACACACACACACACAAATACACACAAACCAACAAACAAAGAGACAGACAGACACACACACTGAGACTGATGGAGTATGCCAACTGAACTGAAAACAAAAAACACAGCTATGTAAAACAATTAAGCCTGTAATGGAATGTAGTAGGGGGCATGTAAATGTGGAAATAGGAAGTTCAAACAATGTTTCAACAACACATGCTGTACTGACATATTGCTGAGCAGAACCTATGGCCATAGAAACTGTGTCTCTCTGCAGTGACATAGAACACAGCTCAGGGCCCTGAGTCACCCCAGGAAAGGATGGCACACATACGACCACTACTGGAGTGTGTATTGCACAATACTGACTGTGACACTGCTAGGCCATACCCAGTGCAAATCATACCATCAGTAACTCTGCTACGTCCAGCTCTCACTTGTGCCTCTTTTTTCATTGCCAATGTCTCCAACCCATATAACATAGCTGGTCTAACTACTGCCTTGTAGACCTTAACTATCACTCTTAATGGTACTTGTCTGTCACAAGTCACACATGACACTCTTCCCCACCACCCGCATCCTGCCCGTACTCACGTCTTCACCTCTCCCCACACTCACCATTACTCTGAGCTGTTGTTCCCAAGTATTTACACCTATCCACCTTTGAAAACTGTACTCCCTGCATCCTCACCATTCCTCCATCCTCCCTCCCATTCATGCACATGTATTCCATCTTAGTCCTGCTGACCACCATTCCTCCCCTCTCTAGACCATACCTCCACCTCTTCAGGGACTCCTCAACCTGTTCCCTACTCTCACTACAGACTACAATGTCATCTGCAAACAGCACAGTCTAGGGGAACTCCTGTCTGATTATGTCTGTCAACCTGTCCATCGCCACTGCAAATAAGAAAGGGCTCATAGCTGATCTCTGATGTACTGCCCCCTCAACCTTAAACACACCTGTCACAACCACAGACCTAAATGCTGTCACACTAGCCTTGTACATATCCTGTAGCATTCTTATGGATTCCTCTGCCAATCCTGACCACCTCATACAATACAACAGTCCACACCAAACCACCATTATTGTTAACCGCTTCAGAGAACTGTAAAACCATACACAAACCAACTCCAAAAAAGGAGGACACGCAGAGAGTAGAGTAAAATAAAATCTCAACAGTTTATTGTAAAATCCACAAAGCTTTCAAGCAATAGCTTTCCTTCAGTGTGTATATAAAAAAAATAGTAAAAACAAATTTATATATGGATTCCATTTCTGACACAGTCAATCAAAATACACATTCAATTAACTTTGAAAGACATTTTAAAGCAATACCATCTATCCATAATAATATCACCATTAAATTAATTGTACAACCTATAATTTTCTAATACACACACACACATACACACACACACAAACATATATATATATATATATATATATATATATATATATATATATATATATATATATTCGTAAACAGAAAGAGACCCAAGATGGATGTATAAAAACCAACCCTGGCAGGAAGAAGCAATGATGAATCTTCAAAGACCACAAAAGTATCGAACATTCAAAAGAAACGATAAAAATGCACTGATCGTACAGAACTCTTTAATGAATGTAAGCGCTTTCACGGATGCTATATCCGCTTCATCAGACATATTCTACATAAAAACCAAATGCATTATATATAATATACTAACATCATGATAGCATACATGCATCACCACTTGATCTAACCACACCAATGTACGTCTGTCTCATCCATCATACATGCAATTAGCAGAGCATATGCACTAACAACTGTCAGCATTACACCATCAATTACCAGCCTCCTGAACATCACTCTACCCGACACTCTTATCACTTCCACAAACACTCTTGGCATAATGTTCCTTCAGGTTAACCCCTACACTATTTCCCCTCCCATACACACCATGATAGAACTATTTGTACCTGACTCCGATACACACAGCTGTACACACATTCCATCTGGTCTCTGGCACACACAATATATCCACCTTTCCTCTGTCCAGCATATTAGCTAGCTCTGTCCCCATACCAGTCATACCCACAACACTAACAGTCCCTCCCTCACTACCACACACCTAGCCTTTGACTTCTCTGCCTGCCATATGAGCATCAGACATCCTCCAGGGTATGTCTGTGAATACAAAGGCTACTGCACTATCAAATGACATATGTGTGTTACAGCAATATGAAGAAAGTGTCACTAATTGTGGCCCATAGCCCACCATGTATGTATGTTGTCCTACAGATGTCCTGCCCTAACAGGGTGACATGACTGACTGAGCAGCAAGACTGTCATTACAGTGTGCCATACTGACATAGAACAGAAATGTATAGCAGGTATTACCTGTGCATATGTATGTATGGGTAGGTGTACCTGGCTGCCTTATAACAACTGACTTGGGATGCAAAACATCAGGTGAATAAGCTGTACATTTTGTACATGTCTGTAACCTTAGTTTCTATGCATCCAACAGAGTTACACCTCTACAGCTACCGGTTGTGTCATTGCCCTGACAGAGACATGGGTAGTATAATAAGCATGAGTATCACGTTGAAATTGTAGAGATGGCCAACTGTGTTCTGACCCTGTGTTGATGCCTACTACATACAGATATATGACCACCCACATAGCTGTATCACCTCAGCAATACCTTACTTGTAAAACCTGTCTCCACCAAAGTAGAGAAAACCCCTTTGCTGGACAGCAGCAATGCACAAAGCACATAATGTGATGCTATATTGGTTGCACAGGGCAAAGTAGGAGCAGGCACCAACTAGGCGGCATGTGAACTTTTGTCTGAATGAGCATATTAGGTCACAGGTGGATTAATGTAAGGCTAACTATGAGTACAAATTGGACACATCCACTAAGGGCAATCACAAGACCATCTTCACATATGTCTGCAGTCTCAAAGGCACCAACCCAACCCACCCTTCAATGGTGGTCAATCACAGTACATACACATACACCATAGCTACAGCCAACCTGCTGCAGATAGGTTTAGGGCAAACATCACCACCCTGGATCACCATCAGTATAGGTGGATATGCACAGCATGCACACCCCTCCCCTCATCATCATGGATCAGGTGCAAACTGCCTAATGAAAATTAACAAAAGCAAGTCCCCTCAGGGCCTGATAACATTGCTGTCTGCATCCTACATGAAACAGGCATATGCTTCCAGCTCCATTACACACTGTATGCAAGCAAAGCCTGAGCACCATTGACATCCCATCTGCAAGGAACATGGCCACTGTTATCCCTCTCCACAAACGTGAATGATGAATGGTGGTTTATGCAATGTACTGGCCCTAATTGGGGGGAACACGACACATCAGGACCAATCTGTAGGAGCGGACTGCCCTGTCAGATGAGATTATCCACAGAGTGAATGTGTTGGGCCACCATGGATGCACATATGATCAGGTCAGGCATAGAGCAACTGACCTGATATGTTCTGCCTGGCCAAGGGCTGATGATGTAGCGAGGGACTGTACTGCTACTGGTGGGGGCCCAGCCACACAGGCCCCACTTACAATGACAGAGGAGCTCCTTGCCAACCGTGGGGTAGCCCCCACACAAACTCAAGCACAGGAAACAGCAGTTGTGTATGTGGGTGGCACCCAGGCAACAGCCGAGGAGCATCCAGGTAAGGCCAAAGTGCTTATCAATGTAATGAGATAACATTTAAACTGTCTTCTACAGAGTCTCTAGATGCATATGTCAGTGCAAAATGGTTTAGTGGGTAGGGTGTAGTAATGCACACAAGTGCACATCTATGGCGAAGGACAGCAAATTATGTAATATCATAGAGTGTACTGTACCTATGCAGAAACATAGCCTTTATCTTGTACCAATGCCTTATGTGAATCTGCTGACAGTACCTCTCCCTCACAACTAAATAGGTCACTCTGGTCTGCACATGAGACAGCAGCCTGAATCCAGTAAGTATGGGGTTTCCCTGTTGTGGCTCACCAGTACCTCAGGCATGCTAAAGTTAATGCATGTGACCATGCACACAACTGTTACACTCAGCCATTTGGCAATATCTGCATGTTCACCAGTGGTGGTGTTTACTGCATTGCACCACGGTGGTCATGACAGGGTCCTATTTGCAGGAGATGTTACATATCTGTAGCATACCTCAAAACCTGTCATTGCAGGACACCTGGACAAAGACCAACAAAATGGGGGAACAAAGGCCCAAAACTAGGGTCATATTGTAGAAAGTAGTGGTATACAGTGCATATAAATGGTGTACACACCTGTTAGAATGCCAGGTATGTGCGATATACAAAACCTTGAGCACAATGGACAAGTTCAAAATACTGCCAACCTTTCATGTGACCTATAACCTGTACAATTCAGTTGTAAAGCAAACAAATCTGTTAGGGGAACAATAATGACACATACCAATAGTAAAACAACCTAGCTGCATATGAGTTCACAAGCTAAAACTAGTACTGTGTTGAGGCAGCTTTCAATATAACTACAGCAGTACCTCTTATTGGGTACACAACAGCCATCAATTACAGAGACTCTTTGATTAACAGCAACTAATGGTCAACTGTCCTACCAGGATTATACTAACATATACTCAGTTGCCTGCTACAGCAACAGCCATGGTTCACATAGAGTTGATGAAGCTGCTAAGGGACCACATGTTTGAGATGTATCAACCTGGAGAAGGGTACCAAAACATTTCCACAGCATTGCACATACCATGGAACACTGTGCAGACAGTCATCAAACGGTTGTGAAAATATGGGGCTACAGTGACATTGTGAAGGAGTGGACATCCTACCAAAGTCTATGAGAATACAAGACCAAAACTGGCCAGAGCGGCCCAGTTCCCATGTCCGTGGCCAGAAACGGTGAACTATACACACTGCCATGTATGTTCCACAGCTGTGCAAAATACCCCTGTGTAGGGCTCACACATGGCGTGACTGTGTGCATACAAACACACACACATCACCATCAGAAAAGTCACCTCCACACACACACACACACACACACACACACACACACACACACACACACACACACAGCACTCCTGTACTGCCCATTTAATGAACACCTCCCCAAACACACACACATGATGTCAACTGGGTGGCCTGGCCTAGGCTTCTGGCAAACCCACACAACACCCTGTGCATATGATGATACCTGTGCCACATCTATGCCATCCATACCATTGATGCAGGGACATGCTTATATGGGTCTGATGCACAGGGTGACTTTAGTAGAGTGTAGCTATTTAATGCTGTGTAAGGTGCTGTAATCTGGCATTTGTAATGGGTACACATCAGAGTGTGTGTGAACCTTCTCAGCCATGATGCATTATTGGTGTTAGTAACACTAAGCGAATGTGTTCTCACATGCTGTATTCTGTTTGTGTTCCAGGTGTCTGTGTGTCAGCAGGATGCAGCCCTGCAGACATCACCAACAAGGGGTATGGCACTGTAGTAACACATCAACCACGTCATTGTCAGGGTACAGCTGTATCTGTACACATTTCCCAGGTCTGTGTAACAGTTCCGGCATGTGCCTCACAGCTTATAGGGCTGAGGGGTTGTATCTCAGTTTATTGTAATTGACATCAGCTCTAGTATAGTGGACAATGGTAAGTGTGGTGGGCGGAACACACCTCAGATTGCTAACGCCCTCAACCCCAGAGGATATTGTGTTGACCAAACACACAGAGAATACTGTTCACACACACACACAGACACACACACACACACACACACGCACACACATGCACACACACGCATGCACACACACACACACACACACACACACACACACACACACACACACACACACACACACACACACACACACACACACACACATTTGCCAGGACTCATATTAGAACCTCTAGCTATGTGGTTAGTGGTATTATAGTGTTATGCAGTTACAGCACATACCACAGAGCTTATAGGTTGTGGAGTGTCCCAAGGTACCTATATAGTGAATAACATCTACAGCACTTGTAAGGTATGGCAATGGTAGTTGTACTGGGTGAGACGGGCCACCAACTACTTTCACCCACATGTTTAGACACTCATAAACACTTTCAGACACACTAATGCACACACACACACACACACACACACACACACACACACACACACACACACACACACTTGACAATACTGAGATCCATAGTTTCAAAGAGTCATAGGTGTGTACGTGGCAAGGCTAACCCATGGGAATACACTAGCATCATGCCACCTGACGATACTCCCCAGTGTGTCTACTGAGTATAGTCACTGGAGTGATCCCCAGGGTGGGTATTCTATTCTCCATCCACTCCTCCTGATTTCTCAGTGATGTGCTCGGCTTGACATGTATGTGGCATCTTTTTCATAGCATGGACAGTCTCTGGGTTGTGAACCTGCCCCTCCAGTATGTCCTGTTGATTGTGAGGATGGGGTTGAGGTATCTGGGGCATGTTGTGCAGACAGATTGGTTTCCCCAGATGTAGTATTCCTGACTGGGTTGGGCCAGACATGCAGAGATCGCACCTAAGTAGCCAATATGAGACAGAGATTCACTGCAGTTGTTAGAGTCTGTCCATATGGGGCAAGTGTGTAGTACCTAAGATCCTCTTTGTGAGGTACATTTGCAGCCACTCCTGTTGTTGCTCATGTCCAGTGGGCTACATGTCAAATGGGCCATAGTACACATTGTTTGGCCTACTGAGGGAAGTGTACAAGGAAACACTGTCCTTTTACTTCCTGGAATCATCACCCTGAGTCAGGAAAAGTGACACATGTAAGGATTTGAGGAAGACAGTGGCACTGTGGCAGTCACCATAGAGCTCACTGTTGACCTGTGTTCCCAGTTCCATTATACCAACATCAGTGTTCAGTGGACTACCATAAACATATTACTTCCTGGGAACCATGTCGTACCCAAACGGGATGGTAGCACATCATCTGGCATTGAGCTTATGTCCAGGATTCAGACAACAGTCATAGGTCTCAGAGAGGCCTTTGTGAAGGTTGTCAACCTCACATGGGGGGGGGGGGGTAATAATAGCACCCACCTTGTAATCATCTGCAAACATTGTCAGCCAGGGCACCTTTGTATTGTGTTGGTCCTCAGAGGTGTGGATCTCAAACATGAGGGAACCCAGGTCCACAACCTGTGGGACTCCATACATAACTGTTCAGCAGTCTGACATAGAGTCCTCTGCTTTCACACTGTGGGTTCTATCTGTGAGATGGTTTGCAGGCCACCTACTGATGTAGGGGTGGCTGCCTACCTGAGTGTGTTTGTGTATGATTCCTGAGTTGGGAGTAATATTCAAGGATTAGATGGGCAGCCTATCTTGTTATCTATCCCATACTGCCACATAGTTATTGCACATGGCACAAAGCTTATAGGGCTGCAGAGTGTCTACAGGTCCCTCTACAGTGGATGACAACTGCGGGCCTTGTAATGAGGACACTGGGACATGTACCGGGTAGACAACAGCAAAAAGTAGCAAAATCGACTCCCAATGGATATGATTCTCACACAAACACAACAACCCCTCCCCAGACAGGATACTGTTCACATATACACTTGCCTGGATTGAGATTACAACCCCTACCTATCTATTTATTGCTACTATGTGTTACACATTTATTGCATTTGCCACAGAGCTTATAGGATGAAGGCTGTCCAAAGGTACTTCTAAGGTGAGGAACATCACCAGCCCTTGTAAAGTATGGCAATGGGTGATGTACTGGGTGAGAGTGGCCACAAAATACTTTAACCTACACATATACACACTTACACACATATTTGCCAGAGCTGGGATTAGAACTCCTACCTAACTTTTTTTTGCACTATAATGTTATACAGTTATTGCACATGCCACAGAGCTTATAGGCATGAGGCCTGACAAAAGGGACTTCTAAAGTTGGGAAAGGGGAAGTTTACTGGGATTGAATGGACCTAAAGGCTTTAACTTCTAAACAAACATACACACACACACACACACACACACACACACACACACACACACACACTTTTACATTTGCCAGGACTGAGATTAGAACTCCTACCTAACTACTTATTTGTACTTTAGTGTTATGCAATTATCATATGCGTCACAGAGCTTATAGGGCTGAGGCCTGATGAAAGGGACTTCTATGGTGACAGACATCTTCAGGACTGCTAAAGTAGGGCAATGGGAAGTGCACTGGGTGGGGAAGGCCTGTTCATTCCTAGATCCTACTTACTTTTCTCTAAGTGTATGAGCATGCCCAATGTGACCTTCTATAGTACATGTGGGATTCCATTCCAGGGATTGTTGTACTCCAGTCCAGTTTATTTTGCACTACAGCCATACCTCTCAACATGTTGCTGCAGGATATCTGGAGATAGCCTATCAAAATGGGGAGACAATAGGCCATATTGTGATTGTGACTATTTCTCTCAGTAATGTGTGGGTTGCTAAAGTTAAAGGGCTTGTTTTAGTAGACATCTGACATATATGCTGTTTGACACTGTCATGTATTGTTTCAGTATCTTGTGACATACCTCCTCAGATCATCACAGTGATTTACCAGAGGAATACAGGATGGATGATGCACACACCAAAATTATGGGCCAAATGCAATGCATTCTTGCACAATCCAGCCTGTTGAGAGGTGTGCCTACAAGCAATTGACTGCTGGAGCTGTGGAAATAGTCCAACAGCTTGGTGATATATTACAATAGTGGAATCTCTGTGCATTTCTGTTCTGGCCTGATCTGATTTCCATTCCACCGTTGGGTAATATAAGTCAGATAGGTTCAGGGTGACAGGCAAACTCCAGATAGATTTGTAAGGGATAAGATATGTGGCAGGGGGTGTCCTGGGTCAGATATGTATGCCTATAGCTACCAGTATTTGCATAGGGGTCTTCCCAAAGGTTGACTGCACTTGGAGGGTCTTGTGTGTGTGTCAGACTGTTTGACAAGCCTGGAGGTGTATAGTATGGCCCACCTCATTTTGCTTGGATGGCCACATTTTAGGTTCAGGATGCTGCATAGGATCAGTGATCAGGGAAGGATGTGTCGCTCCCCATGGCTGTGGGCCAGCGTTCTGTGGGTGCAGACATGTCACCATCTTCCAGGGTTAGGAGTGCCTGCAATGAGTGCATTCCCATGTTTAGACTCCTAGCCTTGCCTGTTGACTGTACAGAGTATCACAGAATGTCCACATTCATGACTCATATATCTTGTTGGTTATCCAAATGAGTGTGGTTTTCAAGGAAAAGTATTTTACAAGTCACTCACGGTTAAAGTCAGATATTACTGAGATGACATTGCAGTTTCAGACGACATACCCATCAGACATTCCATGCTACTACAATCATTCCATCAACTTTATAACATTATTAGAGAAGTATTTCAAAGATGTCCTTCTCTTTGGACTTTTTTCACCCAATCTTTCATGGCTTTGTCCAGATTCCTGGCTCTCTGACACTGGCAGGTTTTCTCCTAGCAGTTAGCAGCATGGCCTTTCTTAGCATTTTGTAGACTGAGTTATGTTGGTTTTATGGACCCCTTGACACTCCCTAAAAGGGCATTGTGGGTGAGGCATGGGCATTTGCTTCAGGCCTGTAGGCCAGGTGTGGCAGATGCAGGCCATTTGTAGCAAGACAGTGCATTCTGATGACCTTATGTTCCCAGGCTGCCGGTAGTGGACAACCCTGGGATGGCACCAGTAAGTTGACTGTGGGTGTTACTAATAACTGCTTTCTGTTTGTGTTGAGCCATCACTCTAGTTGATGGCTGGATGCTGCTTAAGGCTAGGGACATGTTACTGCATTTCTATGGGACTATGGGGTGGGGGGTGACACACCTGTAGACAATACACAACTGCAGAGACTGTGCTGATATTTACTTAACATTTTGGTCCCATTTAGCATAGTGGTATGCTCTATCTTTGAGACTATATGCATAACAGTATCGACCACAGGTCAGATTGTTCTGGCATAAACATTTGTAGTTTCAGACTTTTTACCTTTCAAAAGCCATATTGCCACTGCCAGACCTGCTGTGATATCACTGTGTAAAATCTGTAGGCGGGGATTTCATGGATGTCGCCATGTGGGGGCATTTACCAGATATTTCTGTTTGGTTTTCTACAGCTGATCTGCTGGGTGAGGCTGGGGGTGGGTATGGAACCCCCACTTTAACATCCATGCATGTGACCTATGACCCCCCCCCCCCCAGTTATTTGGCTCACCACATATACTGTAGTGGTATTTGTCAACTAAAGTGGCACTGCATAGTTGTGGGTAGGCCAGTACTGGGAATACACTTACTGCTGTCCCACAGAGTTGTCAGTTGTCTGCTACTATCCCAGTAAGCCACTCCATTCCCATGCATGCTTGAATCAATACCATAGATATGCTATCAGAACATTCCACTCCATTCATTTATTTTGTTAAGGAGACTGACTTACCTTGTGCCTGAGGCTGTTGTGAGGACGGTGCTTAAGGGCTGACTATGTCAGATGCATGCAGTACACCACCTATACATGGTAAGGTATAGGTGGTGTGATGTTTGTCATCCACTTTACTGTGTGTGCGACTCAAAGAGAGAGAGATCAGTCCCTTGAGCCCTACAGTGTCAGTGTATGTGCTATGGGTTGCCTCTTTGCCATGGACAGGTCATACTGGGCATGCCTCTGTCTGCCTACAAGGGTAGGGTCAGGATGTTCCTCCTCTGAGTCCATCTGTGCCTGTGGAGATCTTGGCAATGGTGGGGGGCTATGTGGCCCTTCTCTATTTTGCTCCTGCTGCAGCCATTTCCACAGGATCATATTGTGTAGCATGGCACATACTATGAACATGTGTGCACATGTGGCTGGAGAGCACTGCAAGCCTCCATCACATATGTCAAGGCAGTGGAACCATGACTGGAGCATCCCAAACACATGCTCTATAATGATCCTGGTTTGTGAGTGTGCCTCATTATGGCATTCTTGTGTGGGTATGTGTGCATTTCTGATGGGTGTCATCAGCCATGGCTCGCTTGCGTAGCCAGCATCCCCCACCAGATGGCCATATGGGATGCCCCCACCGGCAAATGCCTGGTACAGCTGTGACGAATGTCAGATGTGGGAGTCATTATAGCTTCCAGGGTTGCCAACACACACATTCATGATAATGCCCAGGGCATTGCACACGACCTGGCAGTTGATGGAGTGGAACCCCTTGCGGTTTAGATAGACCCTACCCTGGTCATCGGGTGGTGCTTTGATGTGGATCTGCGTGCAGTCTATGGCACCCAGTACCTCCAGGTATTCTGCTACATGGTGGAAGAGATGCATATTGCTGGTTCTCTCCTCATGGGTGCTGGGGAAGTAAATGTGGTCTGCGGCATGTGGTCATATGGCATCCAGGAACTGGTGGAGTATCCTGGATGCAGATGCCTGTGAGACTCCCATGATATCCCCAGGTGGTCTTTGGAAAGTACCTGTAGCTAGTATTCTTAAGGCTACACATACTTTGGTATCCACTGGGATGGGTTCCCCTCTGTTGGTTCTGGGTCTGAGGTGAGGCTGGCACAGCTCAACAAGCTGCTGACGTATGTCCATGTCCACCCTGTAGCACTCTACTATCTCCAGATCATGTAGCCCCCAATAGGTTACCCTGGGTCTTATCACTCTTCTCCTCCTCCACAGTCTGAGTTGGTTGTCAGCATTATCCTCCTCACCACCCTCAGTCTCTAGCGCATATTGATAGATCAAAGCAACAGCAGCCCCTAACATGTTTTATTAGTTTTGTCAGTTTAAAATTCCCCCGAATTTGTACACCAGTGGTGTAGAGTTTGTGGGAAAAAACAGACTGAAATGTGTTTGCATAGTTTATAGTAGTGTGCTGGGCTGCTGCCTGTGTAATTGGCTGATTCTAATACATTCCACCTGCCAGCTATGGTAGTTCTCCTTGATTGCCTTCCTTCTGCTGTTTCCCCTTCCCATTTCCTCCCCGTATAAGCCCCGATGCGCGCCGCGAATACCAGCTGCTCAATTGTAAACAGTTCTGCTATTTCCTGTTTTTTTTTTGTTTTAGGCCCGGTGTGCAGTGCGCACACCCATTTAGCTAAAGTAAACACTTTTAAGCAGAACTGGCCCTCCCCTGGATGCAAACACGCTCTGCATTTCATGAAATAAGGTAATACAGCCTCAGACACACCCCCTTCCTTAGGTGTGCTTAGCTAAGGGCAAACATGGGCCACTGAGCTCCAATGTGCTTACAGCAAGCATGACACACACCCTTTTCATGTTAGCTGCTCCTCCTGTCTACACGGTGGTGTTAGAGGACCTACATGGTTAGGTGCAGTCTGACACTTAGAAGAAATTTGTGATTTAGTATAAATCCCCTCATTTGCATACACCACTGCCTTACTCCATAGTTACCACACTTACTTTGTGCTTTTCCCCTTAGCAACCACTATTCCCTGGTATTGTTTTCCTTCTGTATGCCATTGACTATAATGGCAAAATGCAGATTTTTGTAAAAATTTATTTCCCCCGTTTTTTTTTTTTTATTTTCGGCACGATCTAGTTTGCGCGCTGCTGCCCTGTGCTTAAACGGCCAAAATCATCCAAAAAAAGTTTTATTTTAAAAAATTAAAACTATTTATCATGCCAATGGCCATATATATGGCCATTGGCATGCCTAATAAATATAATACATGCTTTATTTCGAGCTGTCATGCCTCCGTTTTCTAATTTGCACAAATGTGTTCAGCTAGTAACTGAACACATTTCTGCTTCTTACACTATTCCTGCACGGACACTTGCCTGCTTGCTGAATCACTAATTCACCTCATTTGCATGGTTTTCACCAGCAAATGAGGTAATTAGCATTAGGCAGTGATGTTCATGTAGCAATAGTGCAGGAGCTCTCGTGCACATCCCGGGAGCCCTTTACTGAATCGCTCGAAGGCCATATTCCGTGCAGCAGCTGCTGCACTATTCCTGCACTCCGTATAGGGTTTATTGAATCCTGGGGAATGTTCCCCTGATTGTCACTGAATATTTCTGGGTTAGTCCTTGATTATATTGAGATATATCCCTGGTTGGTTTCATGTATACAGGTGAAGTATTCTTCTATGATCAAAGTCTTACACGTAAAGCTATATTGAGAAAGCTGCTGTTGCCAGAAAATTTACAGATGATGGAAATATTTGTAGTAATCTGACAAATAAACTCTACAGGCTTAAGCATGTACAACTGACTGTATACATGAAGAGGCAGGCATCTACAAGCAGTTTCATAATGTTAACACAGACAGATAAAAATCTATTCAAAGCTATCCCTAAGTGAATTCAAATCCACATGCATCTATGATATGTATACATGGGCTTCTTGCTTATTAGGTTGCACTAAGTGATGGCATAATACCTTCCCCCACAGCAAACTGCCATTGGAAGTGTCTGTATTGCTGCAGATAATGGAGGAATATGCACCCATCTGACACATAAGCACTATAGGTCTTCATGTTCCACACACAATCAAGATGCGTAACAGCCAGATTGCATTACGTTTTACAACATCCAACATCTGGAAGACATGCAGAGCTACAGTGGTCTTACATTAATGTGTTTAGCAAATATGTACTTAACAATACTGTGCATTTTCTGAGGCAGTGTAGAATGATGCATGTCTGTATGACTCAGTAGTCACACATACAGAAGTATAGTATGCAGTGGTCTCAGACTAATGCAGATAACAGAGAATTGCTTAGTGATCCACAGCCTAGGCACTGTAGGCATCAGTGAAACACAACCATGCTGGATATGTAAAATTATATATTGTATAAGTTGCAAAACAAACATGTCACTGTTAGAATGTGTCTCATGAACTGTGGTTATGTATGGCACCCATCCAACAGCATTGATTTACACATAACAATAATTTTATGATGAACATGTTAATGTGTGAAGTCCATTCATCTTGTACTGAGCAAGTGGCACAGTGATGGCGTGGTGGCCTACTAGTGTTATGATGCCCACTGTAATGGGTTCATATCCCACATATGACCTCTACAGATATTCCAAGTTATGATGTTGTTTCATGTGTTATGCATTCAGATGTTGTTTTCATATCACTTATGTTCTCTTGGAGAGAAGGTCAATTGAAATATACTGTGAACATAATAATTTCCATATATGCCCCCCCCCCTTATGAATCTTACCATGTGCATATAACTTTGTTCCAGATGGCAAACAGACCCAGGGGGTGACAATTTTTCTCCACAAGAGAATGAAAGCCTAATTGATGCTCTGTATCAGCATGGACATAGACTCCTTGGATGGGCAGGGAATACTGTTTGGAGGAATGCAGTGTGGGGTTACCTTACAACATGATCAACACTGTAGGAGGTAACAATAAATCCCAGGAGGCCTTTTGCCAATGATGCTTTGCCATGATTTTTTGTGCAACCAACAGGATATGCTGGAACAAGAGGCTGAAGATTGCCACCAGTGGTGGCCCACCATTGACTCCCCCAGACATACTGGCGCAGTTCCTGGCATCCTTTCATACAGGTGTTGATTGCTGTATACCTGGTTGTGGAATTGAAGCTGGTGTGCCAGGCTGCACATGTATGTGGCACTTTGCAGAACATTGTTGCATGCAGAGTACCTCAGTACCGACTGTTGTTGCATGCATATTCGCGTATTGTTATTTTTGTGTTGCAGCAGCAGAACTGTGCCATGTGCATGAGGGAACACATGCTGATAACAACCAATGTAAGTGTAATGGCATCTTACTGTACAACTGCAATACATACATAACACTATCAGCAACATGTCTTATGTTCCCCACAATCACCAATCCGCAAAAATGAAGAAAAAACAACAAGATACAGATCCAATATTTTATTACACTTTAGCGCCTCGGCCAAAATAGCCTTTAAGAAGTAACATTAAGAAGTAACATTTCTTGTCCATACTTCTCCTATATATACATACCTTTCTTCATCAATAAAACAATTAAACAATTAAAATAATTAATCAAAATAGCTAACTAAAGCAAATATTTCCAGTTCATTTCATGATTCAGTCCCCCTGGTAAAAGAGTATTATATTTTAAAATATGCACTGCTTCTTTGTATAATAATATATTTTTTAACAATGCAACATCTCCAGTTCTAACAAACACTTTTTCTAAAATTGTGTCCTGTAAAATCACTGTTATGTTTTTTCCATAAAATGCATAGCTTTGGAGCTTTCTACTATCTGTTTTTTAATGTCTCTGATGTGCTCCTGCAACCTAAACTTTAAATTTTCTTTTACTCTGTCCAATGTAAAACAGGTTGTAGGGACATCTAAGAAAATATATAACACCATCAGTATCACAGGAACATTTATTATTAGGCTCAAACTGCTTACCATTAATTTTACCAAAGTTACGGACAACACACTTACACACATTGCAATTGTTGCAGGGTGTTGTACCAACCCATCTCAAAGGTAACATAATATTTTCATCAGGTAACACAAAATAAGCCTGCACCAATTTGTCTTTTAAATTCTGACCCCTGCTATAAGAAATAGATGGCTTACTACAAATTATTTTATTTAACTTATCATCTTTCTTTAAAAAGGTCCAATAATATTTAACACATTTTCAGATCTTTTCACTCAAAATATTATAAGTTGTAACAAAAAACATTTGATCTACACCATCCTTTTCACAGATTTCTCCCTTACTTTTATATACCTGACGTTGCTCCAAGCGTGATCCAGCAACTTTACCCATTGCCTCCACCACGGTATCGCTATCATACCCCCTACGCAGAAACATGAGCAATGTTTCACGAACTTCCTTATATAGATCTAGTTCACTGTTACAGATTCTGTGTAACCTGACTAACTCCCCATACGGAAGGGACTTAATTGTGGCAACTAGTGCCATGTAGGTGCTGGCTTCCATCTGTAAATTTTCGAATAAACCCATTTTCAGAGCCAATTAAATGGAGGTCTAAAAAACTAATCTCCTTGCCATATTGTAGACCATCGAATTCCAAACCATATATATTGTTACTAATATCTCTCACAAAGTCTTGGACTTTACTCATGCCATCCTCACATACAAAAACCAAATCATCTATATATCTATAAAAAAATAAAACATGTTTCTGAAAAAAAATGTTCCTATAAATATAGTCCAATTCAAATTTAGCCATAAACAAGTTAGCGTACATGGGGGCAAAAGATGCCCCATGGCAGTGCCTTGTAGGTGATGGTATATAATATTATTAAAACTAAAATAGTTATTTATTAAACAAATATGTAGCAGTTCTATTATATAATGTGATACTGGTTTGTCTTCTAAAAAATGTTGCACAGCTGATATACCGTCTCTGTGTTTAATGTTAGTGTATAAACTCGAGAGTGATCCAGTACATATTAGCATTCCACTTGCTTTTAGAAATTTTAACAAGAAAATCAAAGGAATCTTTTATATAAGATGGAAGCTTCTCTATATGGGGCAACAAAATGTTGTGCAAAAAATATCCCAAAATTGTGTAGAAAATAATTAGTAGCTGACACAATAGGTCGACCTGGGGGATTAATACTGCCCTTGTGAATTTTCGGGAGACAATAAAAGGTAGCCATATTACAACCCTCCACATTAAATTTGGATTCAAGTTCTCTTTTAGTAAAATAACCTAAATGGCAACCTTTTTCTAACAAACTAACAAACTAACAAACCTTTGTATTGCCTCTCTATACCTAATATCACTCACCTCATACACCATGCTATTATTAAGATGTTGCAAACACATAGCTAAATATTGGGAAAAATGAAGAACAACAATTTTGTTGGCTTTGTCCGCTGGCTTAATTATAAGGTATTTTATATCAGCAATTTTTTTAAGGCGGCCCACTCATTTTTAGTTAAATTGTATTGGATATCATGTGTTATGTTGTCTGTATTCAGCTGCACAGGTCCATCCACTTCTGCACAGCACAAAGACATGACAGGTGAGTATCTCCACATGATTTTTCTGTGACCATTACCTATTATTGTCTCTGCCACCTGTCATGGCAGTGGTGTATACTGACATTTTGATATTTCCCCTGCCACTGTTACCTACAGATACATCTTCGGTAGATATGAGTCACGCAGGTGCACCTATGGGTAGATCAGGTATGTCTTCTCACCATGTTCATAGGCTGCAATACTGTGTAGCACACCTGTGTGGCATGAAACTAATCCCCTCTATACACAGGGATATTTGGCCAACATGTGCACCACATGTCACATGAGTATCACCATATCCTGTTACTGTGGATGTGTCATCATGCACCACTGTCTGTATTCATGACTATGCTGCATTCCCACATGTTGTGCTTTGTATTTTCCCAGTATCTGAGCCACATTATGACAGATAACACAGTCACAACACAGGGAGTGTGTAACTGGTATGCTATTTCCTCTATTTTCTACATGTCAGTGTTGTAACACCTATTGATGTTCTCCACTAATACTGTGTCCTGCTACCCCTACATAGGATTATTGTCATTGGCACCTCAACCTCAACCAACTGATATGTGTATATATATTACCTACTGTGTGTTGTACCTCTGTTGGAATGGTACATGCTGGCAAGTATTTGCTTCCTAATACTGTGTGGTTGCCTTTGTTTCTTTACAACAGTTGCATTTCAGCCCTCACCTCTGGCACTGGATTCACATGAGGATATATTAGGTCTGTTCTATTTTGTTATTCCTCACATATGTCATGTCTGTTGCATATGTAACATAATTTTCAACTCCCTGCTACATAGGTTCCATGGGCCACACTCAGACATGACCTCCTGGTAAAGCTTTAGAACCCAAAACATTGTAGTGACATAGTTGTGCCATATATCAGTACTGCGCTCCAGCACATGATATATGTACATTTATCTGACCTGTGTGATCTGTCTCTTCTTTTAGCAAGTCCACTGCCTGAATCCTGCATTGGACCATCACATTATCCCAGGGTGGGATGTGATGTGTCTTACTGTGCTAGCATGGCCCCTGCCACACAGGACACAGATTTGGTGAAAATATTCTGGCCAGATGGTGATAGTCATATGGACGAGGCTGTAGTCTCAGGTGTGGATGAAAACATGTCTAGTTAGGACATGATGATGCCTGCACACCACTGTCCCACATTGAGTTTGTGGGTGATGTTGACACTTTCCCCACAACACAGTAATATTGTCTGGTGCAGTAGCCAGCGTGCATGGGTGCATGTCAGAGGGTGAAAATGAACATCATGGATCTGACATTCGTGCAACTGCCCATGCCATGGATTGTGTTGCACTCCAGCTATGTGTGTTACATGAAGGAATGGACAGCAGACATGGTGAAGTCAGGGTTGCAATGGCTGCACAGAATGGCAGCATATTATCTGTGGCACAGTCTATTGAAACACAGCTTATGGCAGTTCTACAGCAGTGCTATTGTATGAACTGAGTTCTGTTTGTCCTGACTGTGCTTAGTTGAGTGTCACATGGGAGAGGCAGGTTCTCTCTCAGTAGACCAACTTGTCCTTATTGGTCATCAATGTCTATGCTGCAATGTGCATGCAAATCTGCTGTTGGCAACTCCACTGTGGGCCTGGCAGTCATGACCAGACAGTCAACTCACACCCATATTCCTTCCCAAAGTACTTATCTGCATGCTGGTATCACCCCATCTCGCTCTTCCTTAGAGCAACATGGGCCAAGTGTTTCCATACATGACAGTCAGGACCACTGTGTGAGTTGTCAGTAGGAGCATCCTAGAGTGCATTAGAGTAATACTGACAGCCGAACCTCTGTGTCCTATATTGTCAGTCTGACCATGTGGAGATGATGAATGCTTTGCAAGCCACTGGTGATTTCATTTGTCTGTGGTTGTTGTGAAGACTGATGCCACATGCGTATGTCACTTTTACTGACCTAGGTGACTCCATTCAGTACCCGATACTTTTTGCCACCTTTACATTGATGTATGTTACTAATGATATTGATGAGAGTACTGTACTATGTCTTGACTTGCTTTCCTGTTTGCATCATTTGCTAGTGCAGAGATATGGATGAGGTTCACAAAAGTATTTCCCATGTTGTCTTCCATGCACACATACACCACTATGAGTCTATATGCATACCTGTGTCACTTGTGGCCTGATTTGATGGTCCATGCCATGATTGTTTTGTATATGTTCATACTATTATATGTTATGATTATGTTATATCTGATGCTCGATATGTACATCTAATTGGTAATTTCCAGCAGATGTGATCTGTGCTGCTACTGTGGCTTGTCATAATGGAAAATGTGTGTGACCGACACTGCCATGTTGCCTGAGATAGGACTTATGGTCACATCATCTGTCTCATATACTTGTTTCTTGTGCCTCCTGTGTTCTTCTGCTCCTCCTCTGATTACTGTGACATGCCATCTTTAGACATCTGGGTTCTTGGAGTAGGTTGCCCACACCCACAGTAGGCAAACCACTATGTATTTTTGTTAGCATATTGGGAAGCATGGTGTACATAGTAATCATCTCTGCTGCCTTTTCAGCTGTATATTGCAGTGCAGCCCCAAATGTGCCCAGATATCTGAATCTGGCTTTCAGAATGCCAAACACACACTCTATGGTGTTTCTTGTCATGGCATGTGCTCTATTGTAGGCCTCCTCTTCAGGATTGGATGGTTCTCTGTATGGGGTTATTAACCATGGCTCAAGTGGATACCCACAGTCACCTGTTGCTTGGGGGTTGAACATATATGAAATCATCATGCATATGTTGACGGGTGTGTATTCAGCTTATGTTCTAGTTGTGTTTCTGTACTTACCAAGAAGTAGTCCCTTAGGTAGTTAGTCATGTAAGAAAGCAGCTGTCAAACCACTTTCCTACTATATTGCAGCATCATGGACACTACCATGGTGTGTTGACATAAATGGCATTTGATATGCGACCATCTGCATGCCATATCACCTGACAGCTCAGTGATGGCCTCCCCTTTCTATGTATGTACCTTTCCACTTTAGGTTCCATGGGGGGGGGTTCTTAATAGGGGATGTGGGTACAGTCAGTTGTATCAAGAACATAGGAGAAGTCGGCAGTGTTATAGAACTGCTGCATGATGTTTTGCTGTTCCATGGTTGTAGATGACAAGTGTATATGTTCATCTACCTTGGTGCACATTGCTGCAAGGAATTGTCAGAGGATGTGACTGGGAGCTGTCTGTAACACTTCTACAGCATCTCCTATATGTTGTTGAAATGCTCAGGATGCCAGCCCACCTAAGCTCAGAAAACTTTAGTTTAGAGAGGTATGAGGTTGCCTCGATATGTACACACAGACATATATTGGGTTCACATTAAACCCAGCCTGCACCACTGTCTGTCTATGTGCCACCTGTCAATAATTTCTTGATCTGACAGTTGTCTTAGCTGGCTGCCTTCTAGGATGCATTTCCATATCATCCAGTACCACAGTCTGCTGTAGTTCATTCACTGAAGGTTGCATTCTTTTTATTTTTAGTATTGACATGAATTTCATAAGATTCTGTGGGTAATAGCTTCCTTTCTTTGTGTCACAGTACAGCATTTGCCACAGGTTTTGCAAACAGAGACAGTGAAGCACTTTGTAGCATTTAAATTACCTTGGGCATGCATGTTGGGTTTTGGAATCTGGCGTGTGTGTGTGGAGTTCATGATTATCCTACACTGCATAGATAAGTACTCCAACTGATTCTGGTGTGTCTTCTGAAACTACGTCCACAGCTGGTGCACTGAAGTTTTCCTTCGGCATGTTGCTCTGTCTGTAAATATCTTTCAGATTCTGGCCCAGAATGTATAAATGAATACATTTCATCGAAAACAATTCACAGGGGTTCAATGAGCTTGCCCATATTACAGACATCTCAATGGTTTTCCTGTCTCCTGCATTTCAAATGAAGCATCGTTCCATTTGTTATCATGCAGTTCGCCACACCGCCACATCACTTTTCTATCTCCCACTGGATTACTGCTGCACAGCTCTTCAAAGGACCGATCTCATTATCCTTTTTCGTAAAGCCTTGTCACTTTTTGCACACTAATTGTCATTAGCAAAACACTTTTGCTTTCTTTTATCAATTCTTATGAACTTATTTCTCTAAATGAAAATGCTTTCTCATTTACAGGCTGTGGTGCATTAAAAATCTTTTCAAAAACTGTTCTCTCAACCACTGGATTACACTGTTTATATTTCCATAGGTTCTCTTACTTCATTTTGCATATACACACACACACACACACACAAACACACACAGACACACCCACACACAAATACAGATGATATAGACACACACACACACACACACACACACACACACACACACACACACACACACACACACACACAGATAAATGTGTGTGTGTGTGTGTGTGTGTGTGTGTGTGTGTGTGTGTGTGTGTGTGTGTGTGTGTGTGTGTGTGTGTGTGTGTGTGTGTGTGTGTGTGTGTGTGTGTGTGTGTGTGTGTGTGTGTGCGTGTATGTGCGTACGTGTGTGTGTCTGTCTATATATAAATATAGGTAGTGGTGTATTATTTAAACTATACTACTTTAATGAATGTGGGTTGTGAATGAAATTTACAAACCATAATGAAGAGAAATCCACAGTAATGTGCCATTCCTTGACAACTAAAACCAAAAACATGCTGTAACCACCAGTGGAAAGATTTGACTGACTTCAAGCACTTTCTTTTAACTGTACCAATGGACTACTTAAGAAGTAAAGTACATGCGACATCCCTCAGTTTGCATACAATAGAATGTCTAAATAAGACATTATTTAAATCCTTATTTTTAATTCAATATTTGTGCTCATACATTTGCTGTGCCAGTCTTCTTTTAAAAATATTTATCCTTTGTCATTGACCATATAGAAATGGACATTAGGGGTGAAGACTTCAATAAGATATTATAGAAAAAAGAACTGCATAGCAATTGTGTTTTAATGCAGATAATGAACAAAAACTGAATGAACACATTAATGTTAAATACTTGCTAGAAATATGCTTTAAGATTGGGGTGTAATTCACTAAATCCCACATGGAGCAATTCTCTGTGCAGGAATAGTGCTGCAGCCCGAACACGGACTATGGCTGCTGTGCGATCCAGGAAACAGGGCTGGGGGTATGCATGAGTGTGTGGACACCATGCAGACATGGAAGTGTTTGTGGAATGCAAATCACCTCATCTGCTGGTCAAATTCATGCAAATTAGGTGATTTTGCAATCCAGGAAGCAGAAATGCATCTGTGTAGGTGCCGTGTCTGCAGGAACAATGTACACGGCTACTAACCGTGTACCAGACTATAAAATTAAAACAGGGGCTGTAACAGCCCCACAAAAGCTTGCATATGTGACAGTAGCCATGCAAATGGCCAAATCTATGGCCATTGAGACTTAACAATAATGCAACATATCAAAAATTAATCTTTTTTTTTTAAATACATATGCCTTGTTTAAGCGGCACACAGTGATGAGCAAACATTCTATTTTTGCAAAAAAAATAAAAATAAAAATGTATAAAATATGAAATGTAAGGGAGGCAAAGTAATTGCATTATAGTGCCCAGCATACAGAGTTATACAATGGCAGGTTATAGTGGTAGCTAAGAAGATAGGGCTTGGTGTAGTGCTGTATCCAGAGTATACGCAATTAGGTGTATGTAAATGAGCCAGGTTTATTGAATAGCAAAAAGTGCCACTGTGCTCTGTAGGTACTAACCATAGTAGGACTAGAACTGTGTTGGTGTAGGCTGAACAGATAGCTAACATCAAAAGGGGGTGTGTCACACCTTCTTTAAGCTGATTGGAGCTTAGTGGTGCCTGTTTGCGCTCAGCTAAGCACTGCTAAGCAGGGGGGGGCATGTCTGAGGCTGCTAAGCTGTGCTTAGTCCTGCAGCGCATGTTTTAACTGGTTAAAGAAAAGCTAAGCATGCCCATGTACAGGAGAGGGCCTTTTCTGCTGAGCAATATTTACACTAGCTCCACGGGTTTGCACAGAGCACTGCGGGGCTTAGCAGTGGAAGAAATTTAAAAAAAAGGGATAAATAGCCTGGGAAAGCCAATCAAGTATGAATGACTGATAAGCCCTGTTCCACTGACACTAGCCCATCCAAATGCCTCAATGATAAGTCTTGCAGGTGAAATGTTTCATAGTCAGCCAACCACACAGGCTGCATCTGCAGCACAACAGTATACAGTATGCATGCACCCTTCAACCTGATTTTTCCCACATACTCTGCACCATTGGTATACACACTTGGAAATTTTAACTGACAAAATGATAGGGACTGCTGCTGCTTTGCTACATCTCTATGTGCTACAGGTTGGGGTCAATGATGATTATCTTGACAATAGGCCCAGACTGAGGAGGAGAAGAGTGTTCAGGCCCAGGGTAACCTTTCAGGGGCTACATGAGCGGGAGAAAGTAGAGCGCTACAGGGTGGACAGGGACATACTACAAGTACTCACCGAACTCTGCCGCCCTCACCTCAGACCCAGAGCCAACAAAGGGGAACCCATCCCAGTGGAAACAAAGGTATGTGTAGCCTTAAGAATACTAGCTACAGGTACTTTCCAAGGACCTACTGGGGACATCATTGGGGTCTCACAGGCATCCACATCCAGGGTACTCCACCAGTTCCTGGATGTCATGCTAACACATGCCAGTGAGCACATTTATTTCTCCAGCCCCCCTGATGAGAGGACCAGCAATATGTGTCTCTTCCACAATGTACCACATTACCTAGAGGTACAGGGTGCCATAGACTGCACTCATGTGCACATCAAAGCACCATCCAGTGAGGAGGGTTGAGTCTACGTCAACTACAAGGGGTATGACTCCATCAACTGCCAGGTCATGTGCAATGTTCAGGGAATTATCATCAATGTATGTGCTGGCAGCACTGGCAGTTATCACGATTCCCACATCTGGCATGCATCACAGCTGTACCAGGAATTTGCCAGGGGGACATGCCTTACGGCCATCTACTGGAGGATGCTGGCTGCATACTGAAACCATGGATGATGACTCTCATCAGAAATGCACACACACCAACTGAAGAACGCCATAATAAGGCACACACACAAACTAGGAACATCATAGAACATGTGTTTGGGCTGCTGAAGTCAGGGTTCCACTGCCTGGACATATCTAGTGGAGCCCTGCCATACTCTCCAGCCACATGTGCACACATGTTCATAGTATGTGCCATTCTACACAATATGATTCTGTGGAAACAGCTGCAGCAGGAACAAAGCAGGAAAGGGCCACACAGCCCCCCCCCCATCATTGCCAAGGTCTCCACAGGCACAGAGGGACTCGAACGAGGAACATCCTGACCCTACTCCTGTAGGCAGATGGAGGCATGCCCAGTATGCCCTGGCCTTGGCAACGAGACAATGCATAGCACATGCACTGACAACCTAGGGTCCCATGGACTGATACCTCACTCTGACTCATATATACAGTATAGCCACACCACACTACCTATACCTTACCATGTATAGGCTGTGTACTGTGTGCATCCGACAGTGTCTGCCCTAAATCACTGTCCTCTCAACTGCTGCAGGCACAAGTTAAGTCACTCTTCTTAACAATAACTGAGTGAGGTAGTAGACTGTGCTAACATATGTATGGTATTGCTGCATGTATGCAAGGGAATGGAGTGTGCTACTGGGATTGCAGCAGACAACTGACAGCTATGTGGGACAACAGGAACTCACTGCCAAATACTGGCTGCCCCACAATGCAGTAGACCCCAAGCCAGACAAACCCATGGCGCTATGTGAGGGCCTTACATATAGCGGGATCATAGGACAGATGCATGGATGTCAATGTTGAAGTCCCCTACATGCCTCTCAAACTCTTAATGCAAGACATCTGGACAAAGACAAAAATAAATGTAGAACAAAGGCCCAAACACAGGGACAATTCTTAAGTATTGCTCCTACAAACTTAGAAAGTGGATAGAATAACAATGTTTGCAGTAGCAATAAGTTTTTGAAGGGTATGAAGTCTGAAACTCAAAAGTTTGTCATTAGTTTTTAACTTCATTCTTTTTTGATTTGTCAGTAATGTCCCATAAAACCACACTTGTATTACAAGTGGAACCAAAATATGAGGCAAACATCTGGACATTCTGTGAAAATCTGTACAGTTGAGAGGTATGGTCCCCTACCCCCAACACACCTGTGTTCCCATACAACTGCAGTAACATCTATGTATGTAAGGTAATAGCAGCAGACCACACATTCCCAGGGCTGTCTCAATCAACTTGCTAATATGTTCCAGTTCAACAATATGCAGGAGTCAAAGTGCTATGTATGTGTGTGTGGTTAATAGTGTCCGGAAGTAGGTGGCTGTTGTGGATTAGTGGTCTAAGCGCATTACTGTGGCTAATAGGGTCCATGGTTCAAGACTGGCCATGCTCACTCTTTTGCATGTCAGCTACATCTATGGTAGGAGTTCCACAGACTGTCCAGATGTCAGTATTTGTTACTGCAGGAAAGCTGGACAATGGAGGGGATGGGAGCCACAGATTTGGACAGTACACAGCTCTGAGTAATCTAGTTGGTGTCTACTAGAACAGCAGGTTGGGACAAGTCAGTGCAGTGCCAGGATATAAAGGCTGCCATGTAACTCTGTCAGTACTGACAACCAGTCAGTGGGCACCATTCATACCCCATGAATGACAGTTTCACAGAATGTCCACATGTATGCCTCATATATATGTTCTGTTTGTCGTAACATTGAATTTGTCTGGCAAACTATTGGCAAACCAATAAAGGTTGATGTGAAAACATTAATGACACACAGTTGAGATGCAGACTTCATAACCATAAGAAAATGCAAGCTAATATGAAACCATTCTACCAACTAAGTGTGGAAGAGCAATATGAAGATCCTGTCCCCATGTTTGGGCCTGTGAGTCTGACTGTTATATATGGCCCTGTCCAGATGTCTGGACATAACAGTTTGAGAGATATGGCCAACATGTAGCCTTATAACAGTGCAACACAAACTGCCTGAGGACCAGGGTAGATGTATGGGTCACAATGCTGGGCAACTTGCTAAACAGGTACAGTCAGAGGTTGAAACTGGTAACCCTATTTGTGATGTTATGGCTTCTACCTTAGTCACACCATAACTACAGCTACATAACAGCAGCAACTGTGGATAAAGCCAGCAACTGCAGCAGAGCAGGACAAAGGCCCACATATAAGAGGAAGGAGGAATCACTGGCCAGACAAATGTGGAATGTGCACACTAGAACAATTTGTGCACTAGCATGGGTTTCCTGCAGTGTATGGAGTCAGTAGACAAATGTCTATCAGTGGGTCCTCACATTAACCTATACTGATCTGCCACTGACATGCCAGGAAATCACAGTGAGGTATAAAATGTACCACACATATTATGCAAATCTCTGCTCAGTCCACTAAACTCTATACCCACCCTAGATATGACTCAGGTAAGAAGGATGGCACACAGCCAGGAGGTCTTTCAGCCAGTATATTAGTCAGGTGATGGACTGTTTACACAGGTACATCAGTCAATTGACTCTAGCACACAAAACCTGGACCAGAGTACAGGTTGATCTGGCCTGGAGTCCCAGTGTTACTATTGATGCTCATACTGGGCATGCTCCTACACTTAGCTAATGTCAGCCCATGTCTGAACCCACATCTGACTATAGAACTGGGATGTCCATATATCCCCTGTGCATACAGACAGATATGTACACCTTAACTGTCTCTCTCCACCTCCATCACACATGATTATCCCCGTATATCCGTATGTGGTTTATATAAGAGATATCTGGATCTGTTGAGTCTGATGTACATACAATATATAGGTAACATATACAAATACCATTAATAGAGAAGCTGAGACAGGGGAAGAGAGAGAGAGACCCAGAGAGAGAGAGAGAAACAAAGACAGAGAGAGACAGAGAAAAACTCTGGAAGGCATAGAGTGAGGTAGTGCTGCAGCCACATGTACATCAATTGTAACCAGTGGCATGTGCAAATACCATGGCAAGCCCTATTCTGTAATAGTAAGTAGGGGTTGTAATCTCACATAAGCCAGTGTGTGTGTGTGTGTGTGTGTGTGTGTGTGTGTTTTTATAAGTATATCCCCTTGTGGATGTGTGTATTTTCTGCTTATGTGTGTGTAATGGTAATGCATTTTAAGGCCTGTTCCACCCCATAACCCCCAATGCCTTACTTTACAGGGCCTACTGATGTCATCCACCTTACATGCAACACTGGACACACTCCCTGTATATAATCTGTATCACATGTGATAAGTACATAGTACTGTAGTACATACAAGAAAGGTAGGGGTTTAAATCTCCACAATGACAACTCAGTGTGTGTGGGTGTGTATAAGTATATCCCCTTGTGGCTATGTGTATTTCCTATGTGAGGCCTGTTCCACCCCGTAAATCCCCCATTGCTCTACTTTACAGGGCCAGCTGATGTCATCCACCTTAGATGCACTGTTGGACACTCATCAGGTAAATAAGCCCCGTGGGGCATAAGATATGTATGTAGCACTATAGTGCAAACAACTAGATAGGTAGGAGTTCTAATCTCAATTCTGCCAACTGTAATACTGTGTGTGAAACATATCCCCTGTGTGTGTTGGTTATATCAGTTTGAGGCCTGTTTCACCTGGTCAATCCCCCCATTGCATTAGGACCAGTTGATGTCATCTACCTTAGATTCACTGTTGGACACTTTTGAGGCATATAAGCTCTGTGGTGTACGTGATAAGTATGTAGCACTATAGTACATGCAACTAGATAAGTAGGGGTTCTAATCTCAATACTGCCAACTGTGTGACTCTATGTGTTTGTGTGTAGATATCCCCTGTAGCAGCATGGCTGTCTTGCCTGTGTGATGGTTATACCATTTTGTGTGCCTGTTCCACCCTGTTAACTCCCCCATTGCCAACCTATTCAGGGCCTACAGATGTCATCCACCTTAGAAGCATAGTCACACATTTTCAAATACATTTTGAAATACACATGTTGAAAATATCTGTCATTATTTTCTAACATGAGTCTTTCATGATTTGCCAAAAATTTGCCAGAGAACCATGATGTTATGACAAATGGAACAAAAATATGTGGCAAACATCAGGACATTCAGCAGAAATCTGTAGAGTTGAGAGGTATGGCCACCATCTAGCATCTGTCCCACCCTGCAGATTGCAGTCCATGTTTGGCAGGTGTGACCTGTGACAACGACTCAAACAATACAGAGGTCCCCAGAGTGTTGGACAACAAACATTTCCTAAGGTTGTCTACTAGTTGCATAAAGCAGTTATTTCAAATCAGAAGCACCTTAATGTCATGAGAAATAGCACAAGCTAAGGTAGTGTGACACAAACAAGCTGCCATATTAGAAAACTAAGGGAAGTCCTGTCCGTTGCAAATGCCATAGGTATGGTATGTCCTGCCAACTGTCACAATACTACAAGATGTGTCCCACAGTCCACATTTGATAAGGGGGCAACCCCACTCTTTGTTGCCTATGTGTGTGTAATATGTACACATGTGGAAGCCCTGTGCGTAACTACTGTCCCCAATGACCCACATGTATCTAGACATGAATGATAACTGCCACCACCCACATATCTACAGTAGGTAAGTAGTATGCTGTCTGTCAGTGACCCACAAACTGCTGTTAACACACTGCAATGGGGTCACACAGCAGGTATAGAATGGTGTCAAGGTCCTGGCCTTAAGCTGAATGCAGACAACAGTACCATCATACCATATGGCAAGGACGTGGCCCCACTATTTCACACATAAATGGCAACCCCATAAACACACAAACTGCGTTGACAGACCTGAGTACTCAGGATGATAACACTATTGCATTCAGGCAACAAGTAGTGGCAGTGGTCATAAAAGGCTTGTACGTGGTTCACTACATAGGTAAAGGGACTGCATCCAGACAAAAGGTGGACATTACCTCTGTATAGTCCTCCGTCAGCACAACAATACATTATTAGCATGGCCGGTCTGGTATGTACCTATGCAGACATCTGCAGCAAGTGGCAAGGCTATGTTAACACCCACAAGGGTTATCCATGGCCTTCAACACCTGCTCCACACAGACAGACTAAAATCAGTACTGCCTCACTTAGTATCAGACAGATAGTCCATAGGTGGGGGCTGTGGCATGCCTAAATGGCAATCCTGTGCTCAGCCCTTCAACAGCTGCCCCATATATGTGAGTATAACTCTGTGCACATTAGAGGTATGACAGGCCTGAATCCCATAGCAGACAGCAAACAAATCTGCTGGAGAGACAAGTTTGTCTCCCAGAGGCTGCCCTGTCTCAAGAATGCACTCCCAAAACATGTCAAACACAGTACCATGCAGACCTCATCAACTGCATCAAGGTTGAGTGGATGGGAAAGAAATATGTGTCCCAGGGGTCCAACCTTTGTCCAACAATGCCAGGGGCAACATGTGCTGGTCGAAGATTCTGTTGGGGATAAAGTAATGGCTAGGCTTGTAAGGAACCCAGTGCCAGTACTCCAGTAACCTCATCTGGACTTATGAACCTGTGATGCTATGGAACTCCCAGGTGACATGTATCAACAGTAGCATGCTGTGTCAAGGGGTAGGCATGCAAGGTTACATTGTCTGCCCCCATTGTCCCTCACACACTGTTCCACACATACGCACCCAGGGAAACATGCACATATACAGCCATACCTTGGTGATAAAAGGGTCTCTGCATTGCCACTCTGCCATCATGAGCTCCTGTAATGGCACCAGCTCACCACGACTTAGACACACAGACACCTAGAATAGAAACAGAATAAGGTCTGTGAGACAACAGTCAGTCAGCAGTACTAACAGCAATAAAGCATCATGGCACAAAGGTACATACACTTTGATGTGTACGCATGACAATAGCCAGCATACAGCACCTTACAGGGCATAACACTACTACACTACAAACTGCTATTATCTGTACTACAGTCACCCTGTGCATCAGACACATATTACCATGTCCCTGCATCAATGGTATGGATATCAGGGATGTGGCACAGGTATCATCACATGTACAGGGTGTGGTGTGGGGTTGCCAGTGGCCTATGCTGTGCCATACAGTTGACATCATGTGTGTGTGTGTCTGGAGGGGTTCTGGTCAGCTGGCCCATGGAGAGGAGCTGTGTGCATCTGTTGGTGACCTGCATGTGACAGTCATGTGTGAGTGTGTGCATGCACACAGTCAACCATTTGCTAGCCCTACATGAGGATATGTTGGACAGCCGTGGAGTGTACATGGTAGAATGTACAGTTCACCTTCTCCAGTCACAAACACAGGAACTGGTTCTGCCAGGAGTGGCACTGGCAACACCATGCCCAAGGTCAAATGCAGTACTACTTCCTGATGGTGACTGGTGTCTGCTGGGTCTGTATCCCTCATGGGACCACCCAGGACCATGTGCCCATGATCTGCCAGATTGTGGTGTGGACAGCACCCTCCCTTTCGTAGTGCTAGTGGTATGGCCACTACGGGAGTGTGACTGTGTAAGGCCACATGGGCTCTCAGATGATGTTGTTGCTGACCTATGTCCATGTGTCCGACGCCCTACTCCCACCACATGTTCAAGCATAAACACTGCATGGTTAAGGACTGACAATGTCTCACCCTGCTGTCTATCCACTACATCAGCAAAATGACATAAGGCATTACCAATGTCATGGACGGAGTCATGCATGCCAGGCAGTGTATCATCCATGACCCTGTGCATCCATTTGGTGTACCGTTCACAGTGTGTCTGTGCTTCCATGATGGACAGAAACATGCATCAGGTGACATGTGCTGTGATACCTCTGACAGGGGCTGAATGAGCAGCAGTCCTCCTTTGAGAACCACTGTCAATCTGCCTGTGTGAGACCTCGCCAGCTCTCTGGCTATGGCTAGTGTCTACAGTCACAGATGCCATAGTCGCCTCACTCCCCTGTTCAATGACACCACCCTCTGACTGCCCAATATCTGTGGCTGCTGGAGACTGGGTATGTGTAGGCATACTGACAGTGTGCTGGGACATTGGAGGTGGAAGTGGGATGTCAACCAATGGGACAGATTCATCCCCCATCAACCCCACCTGTGCCTCACAATGGCCAGCATTATCATCAGAGCTCAATGAGATACTGACATCAGGTTGTGAGGGGAGACACACTCCAATCCCCATGGTCACCTGTGAGGGGAACACAACATGACTACATTAATTCACACACACACACACACACACACACACACACACACACACACACACACACACACACACACACACACACACACACACATATAGGTGAGGTGCCACAAAGGCATTATGCAGACCACACCTTCTGACTGATGTCATGCACAACACACAGTCAGACCACAGCAGACACACACTGGACTGGCCCTCAACAGCATGCAGTGCAGCTACATCCAGTTAATGTTGCTATTACTATACACCTGTGAGATATGTGACATGTTGGAGTATGTGATGGACCTTCACCTAACACACAGTGCACCAGTTTACACAGTATTAATGCATCCATGTATAGCAGAGTGGCTTCACCTATAGAAAACTACGTGCTAATATGTTACAGCTCCTGCAAATATGCAACTGTAATTACCAATATGATGCACTGCAGTGAAACCCACCATAAGTGAACATGCACGTATTGCAATACAGCCAAGCTTAACAGTCATGTGCATGACAAACTGGAAGCCCTTAACATGCCTAGCATATAGGTGAGCCATAACATGACAGTTCCACACTCACTGGCTACAGGTTGATGTTCCCCAGCCACACCAGAGGTACCTATGGATTTGTGGGGGAGAGGTATTTTCAACACACACACACATGTAGCATTGGTACAGGATATGCATGTTTATCAATATGTACAGTGCAAGCTGTGATACTATCAAATTACTGACATTCACACTGTGTGCACATGTGTGCATTACAAAATCCCATGTAAAAATGCAGATTGATCTGACATATGCATACAGGTATGCAGAGGCTGCCACTATGAAAGCTACAGTATTAACGTGATATGACCACTGGAGGCTTACCTGGATGTTCCTCGGCTTTGGAATCTGTGCCACCCACCTCCACGACATATGTACTGATGGTTTCCTGTGAGCTGGTGGCTGAATCCAGATTTGCCAGGAACACCTCTGTGGCTGAGAGTGGTGGTTGTGTAGCAGCCCTCCCCCTGTGCCAGCAAGGTCCCTGTCCACAGCTGCAGCCCTTTGCCATGCATGGTGTATGAGATCAGTAGCACAGTGTTGGACCTGTTCGTAGATCCTGTCCCGGTAGCCCACATCATTCACAGTTGCTACCAGGTCGGCTCACAGTGCAGCACATTGTTGCTGGTTATGATGACTCCTTGAAAACAGCATCCAGTGATGGAGTCTCAGGGCATCAATAATTGCAGTGGTTTCAGCTTCTGAGAAGGGTGGATTGTGATGTCTGTACATCCCACCTAAAATATATGAACAGGGGAACACATCACAGGACTGCATACATTGCTCACCATTATATACAGCCCATGCACATCCACATTTGCTAGCACTATCCACCACTAACCCTCACATCATACTCCCACTGTCTATCAGCACAGTATGTCTGTGGGTATCGGCAACATAGTGGCAATACAGTATACGTTGCTCCCCTAGTCCTGATGTTTTATGCTACTTGCTGCATGTGCTATGAGATGTTGCAATGCATGTACCTGTTGCACCTATTACTTTTTGTCCATAGCCTGTCTACATGGTCTGCTGTGGTGTCAGCCTCCTAGTGTATTAGTAATCACCTGGTCTGTAGACCCACTCCTCAGGTCTCCCTGACCTTCCTCCCTCAGATTCTGGACTATATGGCTGGACAATGTCCTACAGTTTCCCCAGCCAATGTGGTTGTTATGGGTGTCCTGGCACTGTGTAGCACCTGCCTCATGTACATGGATGGACAGCCATCTACAAACAGCACCAAAGAACATGCTGTGTGAAAGATGCAATGACTGTAGGAACCTGCAGTCCATGCTCTCTCCCTGTCAAGGCTGCATATCTGTCCCCAAAAAGGTTGTCAACACAATCAGTGCACCTCACCCACCACCCACACCTACACAACACATACAAACATCTGCAGTGGTCCTCAACATACACATCCACAAACAAAGGGGATCTCGAAGGCAAAGCAACACATGAACACCACAGCCGTACACAGCACATACCACACATGACCACACACCTGTGTCTCACACCCACGCAGGCATCAGCCCATGTCAAACATGTTACACATAGGGGACTTCCGTGGAGACACACTGGTGTGCCATTGACCTGGCTGTGTATATGGATGATTGCAGTTACTTGTGTGTCACATGACAGACTCTGCCATATTGCATATGCACTTCTGTCTCTCATCAACAGGTACTGTTGTGGGTCTGTCACAGTACATGTTGGTGTCCCTGACCTGACATGTATGTCCCTGGACTATATGCAGTGAGCCATGAGTGCGCACACTGGTTATGTGTCCCAGGCAGGTATGTCCCTAGCCTTATGCAGCATTATGCTGTCATCCAGATGGATGCCATAATATAATCAGGAATTGTTTGCCCTTAACATGTGCACATTTATCCTGTGATGTTCCAGGGGTTCCAGTACCTGAGAGTCTGGGATGATATGGTAAACAGACCACGATGCTCTGCGAGAGATGGCCTCCATCTGTCTTCACTGGTCTTCATGCATCTGACAATGGTTCTCGCCAGCCCCATACTGATTCCATTACTAAAAGTGGTGAAGTTATCTCTATCAACATACAGGTGTCAGTGCAGCACACATTGAAGGCCATGCTGCTACATGCCAGAGATGTACACATGACTTTGCCCTCATTGCAAGCAGTTCTAACCCTGGAAACTTCAGATTTCTGAGAGGTCACTCAGACCATGGCTCAAACCTGCAGAGAGCACCCCAGCCTTATCTGTTCAACCATCCTATCATACATTCTGAAGACAAAGTGTTTCCAATAAAGCCATGGGACATGGGGTTTCTGTATATATGAATCACATACAGACCTCTACTCTGTACAGGCAGTAAGATGCACAGGGGACACTGCAGGGGCAGTTCACCATTGCCACCACCTACCTATTCAAATCTAGCTACTGGCCACCATATGTGACCAGGAAGCCCATTCTGCCTATATGGACCTCATCAACTGTAATAGGAGTCAGAGCTGTACCCTAATCCTGGGTCAGTTGAACGACCCTAACATACATTGTAAGATGTACCCATGCCAGCACACAAATGGCCAGAAAGCCATTAACAGTGGAAGTACAAACACCTTGGTGCAGCCAGGGGCTACCCCCACATGAGCTGAAGGTGTTGAAATTACTCAACATGGGTTACCACTGCAGCATCCCTACAGTGTCAGCCTCTATGGCAAAGCAACCATCATGCCGTCACATTTGCAGTCACCATCTCCCACAATACCCAGCTAGCTAGGATCAGACATACATACACCTCCAATGTTGAATACATCTTCCTGGCGGGTATACATAGCCTCACAGCCCCCAGCCCATCATTAAGGACTGGCACCAATATCCGCACATACACACAAGTGCTATATGTGCATTTGTATAGATGCATGTAGTCAGGTATACCCGACAGGCCTACATCATCCTCTGCTAGGATATGTACACCTGTCTTGTGGACATTTGCAAGACATACTGTTCATAACAGGGATGACATACTGTTGTCCGAGACAAAATAAGAGCAGGTGCCCATTTTGAAGTAATGTCTCAGTATGTAGATGAGAATGGGATCAGTCCTACAAACCTGCACAACAAACATAGAGCCTATATTGTCTACATCCACTACAGACATTCATCTCCCCTACTGCACATATGTCTGCAACAGCACAGGAAGCATCTGCAGCTGTTCACTTGTGGTACTCAAAGACTCCACCTATACCAGTGTTGTTGGTATAGCATACTGTATGCCTGACAAAGTCTGTGTAGGCTTCACCCCCTGTCTTCCCCATCTGTACATCAGGATATCCACAATACCTCCCCCATCTCCTATAGGTAGGGAACAGGTCACAACTGCCATGTGAAAGTCATGGTATACATCTGCCATGGGAACCCATCACATCACAGGATGCATCCTACATGACCCCAAGCATAACTTTGCAACACCATAAGGAACTGTATTCAAAGGAGGACTGACTACTGCCTTTGTCCCAACTGTCTGATGAACAACCACTGTCACCCCTTTAGACTTAGATGGGGCATCCCCCACTCAGTCACATGATAGACCCAGCAGCCTAACTTGGCTGTTCTGCAAGGCCATAGCACAGTTTATTGTGACCCCCATGTTTGGGCCTCTGTTATGTGTGATGTACACTTCTGAGGTGCATGTAACAGCCATTAGCCTATGTCTGACCATGTCTGCAGATTACTGCATGCTGTGTGCTGTCACCAGATTCCCTAGTGATGTGGGCATCTGCCTAGGAGGGTCTCACACAGATACATGACTGTTGCTAGACACCTGGCCTCAGGCCGCATTCCAGGGCATCCAGTGTCAACTCCTTTAGGGAGAGTGACGTCTCCACATATTATCACAGTACTAACAACATCCTAAGCATGCAAGCAGTCGTGAGGGAGATATGGACACTGGTCTTTGGCAACATGACATTTCAACACAGTGTTGCTTACATTGAAAGGTAAACATTCTACATGGCCCATGTCATACATAAGGGTATGTCATCAAGGGACATGGGGTATAAACATTCACATATTCCCCCCAATGAGGCCCATTATTGTGTATAATTCCCTTTTTGTCATTCACATCACACAGCACATGCAGCATCTAGGGACATCACTGAGGTTCCCCACCAGGAAATACCAGGGCATCAGGACAATCTTTTAACTAAGTCTGTATGATATTCACAGACTGAGAGGGGCTCACTGACAGTACATGATGTGATATGCCAGCTGTATCTGTGAAGACTGCTAGAGGTTTTAGCTTGCCCATTAGGCTGAGATCTGGACCCTATAGCTGTGTCAGTGGGGAGCCTTATTGGGGACCTGGAGAGCAAGGGAGTGACCAACCCTGGACTGACTGTGATCTCTGTGTGCTCTTAAGGGAAATTGCACTTTACTGTGTGTATTTGTTATCCTTTCCTCATATATGAGATGCCCTCTCTGGTGTTAGTGATGAGGATTGAGGCTCCTTGATTGCTGGGCCAGGGCACTGGTGTCACATTTGTGGTGGCAGTGATTGGGATATCCTCACATTTGTGCTTGGCAGTGGTGGGGTATCCACATCACATATTAATTAGTTGGCAAATACTAATTGGCTTGTAGTGGTGTGGGTAGAGTGAATCCCTGTAGCTTATGTACAGTAAGCTTTGAAGGTGTTTTATATTCTAAAACAGCCATGCAGTGAATACTCAGAGTTCAGATCACAATTGTTTTATTTCTTTTGTTAGCTTAGTTAGTCAGGGTGAGCAGGCAGCATGTCAGCAGAGGAGTATGGAAAGCTGACAAGGAGTCAGCTGGTGGAGATGTGCCAGGCTAGGGGTGGTGCATGGAAACCTGACTAAGGAAGACCTGATTGCAGCCTTGGCTACAGCTGCATCAGAAAACAGCAACCAGGAGGACAATCAGACTGGCAGTGGAGATATAATACCCTCGGAGAATGGACAGCTCAACCTTTCTGCAGTGGACTTAAAAATCCAGCTGGAGCTAAGGAGACTTGAGTTGGATGCCAGGCGTGTGGAATTAGAAGCAAATGAGAGACTGAGGCATCTAGAGAGTGAGGAGAATGAGAAACTGCTATGCCTAGAAGCTGAGGAAAAAGAGAGGCAGAGGTAGCATGAGAAGGAGATGCTGACAATTCAACAGAGTCATGGAGGTAATGGGAAAGCAAATAACTGGACCCCAGAAGCACAAAATGTCAGTAAATTTCTTCGGCAGTTTAAAGAGGGGGATAATTTTGATAGTTTCATTCATATCTTTGAGAGGGTATGTAAACAGTTTGAAGTTGACCAAGGGCTCTGGGTATGGTTCCTGACCCACTTACGCCATGGTAAAGCTGTAATTGTATTATCTAAAATGTCTGGCATTGCATGTTTTTATTATACTGCTGTAAAAAACTGCCTATTAGTGTTTTTTAAGCTAACACCTGAAATGTATAGGAAAAAGTTTTGTGATCATAGATGCAAGGCAAATGAAAGTGTGTGTGAATATGTTGCTGAATTGAGCACTTATTTCCATAGGTGGGTGAGTGGATGTGAGGTCACCATTTTTGAAGGGCTGGCAGACCTTTTGGTGAGGGAACAAGCCCTTAGCACTTTGCCTGAGATCATGAGGATCTGGTTAGCTGATAGAATATGTGCTACTTCAGATGAGTTGGGAAAGAAGGGAGACCTATACCTGGCAAGCAGGGCAGCCCTGCACAGGAAGGGGACCCCCCAGTACTGATCATGGGTCTAAAGGAACTCATGGTGCCCCAACAGAATCTGCCAGTAGCAGGGGAAGCCACTAGTCCAGGTACATGTCCAGGACCTAGGGTTAAATATTTTGAATGCAACTAGTGGGGTCATGTGGCATACAGATGTCCACAGAGGCAAGGTGAGGAACAAAAGGTGAGAGAGCCAGTAAGTGGGAAAGACAAAATGCCAATAGTAGGTTGTCTTGGGACAACAATTGTACCAAACTACCACCAGAGGCTATCTCCTTTTGTAGTGAATGGCAAAGAGGCCATTGCCAAGAGAGACACAGCCTCTGATATAACCATTGTAAAGCCTGCAATGATTACAGAGGAGCACTACTTGCCTGGGCAGTCTACTCCAGTCAGGGCTTTAGGAAGGATCCCATTCCACCTACCTTTGGCTAGGGTTCACCTTGACTGGGAGGGTGGAAAAGGAAGCCAGCAAGTAGATTTGTTTGAGGATATACCTGCAGATGTCCTAATAGGGAATGATTTAGATAGTGCAGTACCCTGTGCTTGTGCAGTTACATTCAGTCAGGCTTGGAGACAAGCATGTGGGTCTGATAGCCTAGTGGAGACCCAGACAGACTGCATAGTTGCAGCCAGGACTGGTGAGGTGGTTACTTCAGGAAGGGAGCTACTCTGTAGCAGTGAGACTGAATGTGAGCCACAGCTGCTTGTGGGTACTGCTGGCCCATTGGACAGAGTAACTGCAAAGGTAGAGGTGAGTAGTAGTACCCAGGCTGATAGTGAGGCACCACTATCAGAGTTCCCAGACTTCCTGTGTAAGGGGAGCTGGGAAGGGTTACAAGGAGAGAGTTTAGATGGGCTTAGTTCTCAGACCCTACATTGCAAGGCCTGAGGCAGGTAGCTAGGGAGGCACCTGATTCTCAAGGAAAAGGGGAATCTGTATACTAGGACAAAGGGTTAATATACAGAGAGTGGACCACTGAGGGAGGGCTAGAAGGTGAGAAAGTACAGCAGTTGGTAGTGCCTAGACCCTACCATCTGGTGCTTCTAGCCATAGCCCATGGGCCATAGCCCATGATATTCCATTTGCAGGTCATATGGGCATAAAACGTACAAAGAGGCGCATTATGCAGAACTTGTATTGGACTGGAATTTCCAGAGATGTAACAGGGTACTGCATGACCTGTGAGCAGTGCCAAAAAGTAGGCAAGGCAGGAGACAAGATGAGAGTTTCTTTGATGCCTTTGCCTGTGATTGAGGAGCCATTTCAGAGGGTAGCTATGGATATTGTGGGTCCCCTGAGGACTCCAAGTTCCACATGGAAAAAGTATATCCTTGTGGTAGTGGATTATGCTACACGATTCCCTGAGGCAGTGGCTTTGTCCTCCATTGAGGCAGAGACGGTGGCAAATGCTTTGTTAGAGATTTTCAGCAGGGTAGGTTTCCCAAAAGAAATACTGACTGACAGAGGTGCCAATTTCATGTCAGACCTGCTAGCTTGTCTGTGGAAGTCTTGTGGGATGAAGCACATAAAGACCACCCCCTACCATCCTCAGACTAATGGTCTAGTTGAGAGGTTAAACTCTACAATCAAGTCCATGCTATGGGCATTTGCAGATCGGTTTAAGAGGTATTGGGACAAGTATTTGCCCCATCTGTTGTTTGCTTACAGAGAAGTTCCCCGGGAATCCACAGGTTTTTCACCCTTTGAGTTGCCGTATGGCCATGGGGTGAGAAGACCTCTAGATTTAATTTGAGATGAGTGGGAAGGTGAGTGCAAGTCTCACAAGGAGTCTGTTGTGGCATATGTCCAAAACCTCAGGACAAGGCTTAGGGAACTCATGGGCCCAACAAAAAAAAAAGGTGTGGTATAACAGGAATGCTCAAGCTAAAGCATATGCTGTGGAGCACCACGTAATGGTTCTCATTCCTGGCAGACACAACAAGCTGCAAGCAGCTTGGGAGGGTACCTATAAGGTGGTAAGAAAGGTAAGTTATGTTAACTACATGCTGGAACTGTTAGGCAGAAGGCAGGGGCACAACTTGTACTATGTTAACATGATGAAACCTTAGGGAGGCCCTTGTGCTGAGCATTTGCAGTGGATTGCAGGAGGAGTCTGAGGGAGATCTGGGGACTGATCTCAGTGAGGCTCGGGCTGACACCTCAGTGGAAGGGGTAGCAATGTCCCAGCAGCTATCTCCTACCCAGAGTCGAGAAATCCAAGCAGTGTTGCAGGAATTTGGGGAAATGTTCACTGGGAAACCAGGGTGCACCCATCCGGTGCAGCACCAGGTGGATACAGGACCCCAAGGGCCTATTAGGCAGGCCCCTTATAGAGTGCCTGAGAGAGTCAAACAGGCTCTGAGGGAGGAGGTACAGGAGATGTTGGAACTAGGGGTGATTCAAGAGTTCAACAGTCCCTGGGACTCCCCAGTGGTGCTGGTGCCAAAGAAGGATGGCAGCACCAGGTTCTGTGTGGACTACAGGAAATTCAATAGTCATACAGAGTTGAATGCTTACCCCATGCCTAGGACAGATGAGGCCCTAGAGCAGCTGGGTGGAGCTAAGTATCTTACAACCATTGATCTTACCAAGGGTTACTGGCAGGTGCCCTTGACTTCCAGTGTTAGAGAGACGTCAGCCTTTGTGACTCCTTTTGGCTTGCTTGTATGAGTTCACAAAGATGCTCTTTGGGATGAAGAATGCCCCAGCAACTTTCCAGAGGCTAGTAGATTGTATCCAAGCAGGAGCAGAAGGGTTTTCCCTTGCTTACCTAGATGATATTGTCATCTACAGCCATTTCTGGCCAGAGCACCTTCAGCATGTCAGGGAGGTGCTGGGCAGAATACAGAGAGCAGGGTTGACCATTAAGCCAAACAAATGTCAGATGGGTATGGCAGAGGTCTTCTACCTAGGACATAGAGTGGGGAGTGGTAAGATAAGGCCGGAACCTGCCAAAGTGGAAGCCATTCAGGCATGGCCTGCACCTGTTACTAAAAAGCAGGTGATGGCATTTTTAGAGACAGCAGGGTACTACAGAAAGTTCGCCCCCAGTTAAAGTACCATAGCTGCTCCCCTCACATACCTGACAAGGAAGAACAGGCCAGATAAGGCAGTGTGGACCACAGCATGTGAGCAGGCTATCTAGAAGCTTAAAGAAGCTTTGGGAGGGCCCCCTGTGTTAGCCAGTCCAGATTACAGCAAATAATTTGTTGTGCAGGTGGAAGCTTCAAACCATGGGGTGGGGGCTGTAATTAGGCAGATTTCTTCAGAGGCAGAAGAGCACCCAGTGTTTTATCTCAGTCATAGGCTCCAACCCAGGAAGGAATGCTATGCAGCTGTAGAAAAGGAATGTGTGGACATAGAGTGGGCATTGCAGAAATTTCAGCCTTATCTGTATGGAAGGAAATTCACTGTTATGACAGATCACAACCCCCCTAACATGGTTAAACAGAGCCAGTTGGCAAAATGCCACATTGCTAAGATGGAGCCTAGGATTGCAAGCATATGATATGTCAGTGCAGCACCGCAGTGGGATTAGCAAAGCCAGTGCAGATGGGGTCTCAAGACAGGGAATGCAGCAAGGTATACTCAGATAGACCTAACTCTCTCAAGCAGCATTTCTCAAAGGTCACTTGAAAAACTAGCTTGAGTTCTTCGGGGGGGGGGTGAAGACTGGTAGAGATGGGTGAAGGCCGCCAGCCTATTCAAATAGAATTTGGTACATGATTCTGTCATTTGTAAATATGAATGTTGAAATACAGGCTTGTTTTCTTAAATGAAAGAATATGCTGTGAAATGTTGAATTTCAAAAAAATGTAACAACATTGCCTTCTGCTGTAAAGAAAGCTAAGACAAGCATTTCATGTCTGTCCTTTGAAGTTACAATTACTTCATGTCTGTCCTTTGAAGTTAAAGATTCAAAGTCACTCCGTCTAGGCTAGCACATTCTTTCTATTGTTTTAACCAAGAGTTAGATTGCTAGATTTAAATATGCAAATGTATTTTTATTGCTCTGGTTTCTGCCTAGGTGTTTTCCTTTTGAAATAACTAGGAACTAGAATGATTAGACTAAGTGTTTTTCAGTGATGTCAGAACTTTATTACTGTGTTATTTTAAGTATTTCTCTGTGATCTCTGAACTCTTGACTAGCACTGTGTAGTAAGAAGTATTATCTTGTGTTTTTATTATTTATTATTAAATATTTTAAAACCTTTCAACAGTGGTTGTTTTGTGTAGAGATAAGTTAAGCTCTAAGCGTACATGGCATGCTTATACTGATTCTATACCAAGTCACTCTAATAAGCCTTGACTGTTTAGTCACACTTACCAATTCAAAAATAATATTGCACAATAATAATTGGACACCCTTTTAAGGGCCTTTGAGTAGCTGTTAAGTATTAGTGGGTGGTGGCAAGTGGAACTACAGTATAGTCTGGGAGAAGGTGGCACAGCTGGAGAAACTGTGCCAGCCTTCCCCAGGAGTGTCTGTGTGGTTGTATAAATTCTTCTCAAAGTGTGTGAGTGTGTGTGTCAGCTACTTGGGCAGGGACACGTAGCACTGGTTGGACAGAGAGGGTGTTAGAGGTTTTAGCTTGCCCACTAGGCTGAGATCTGGATGCTATAGCTGTGCCAGTGGGGAGTCTTATTGGGGACCTGGAGAGCAAGGGAGCGACCAGCCCTAGACTGACTGTGATCTCTGTGTGCTCTTAAGGGAAATTGCACTTTACTTTGTGTATTTGTTATCCTTTCCTTATATATGAGACGTCCTCTCTGGTGTTAGTGGTGAGGATTGAGGCTCCTTGATTGTTGGGCCAGGGCACAGGCATCACAGTACATATTGTCAGTATTGTACAACAGACAATCCAGTAGCAGTGATATGTGAACTGACTATTCCTGGGGTGACTCAGGGGCCAGAGCTGTGATCTATGTCACTGCAGACAGAGCCATAATGGATGGCCGTAGGTGCTGGACAGCAGACTAACAGCAACTTGTCAGCCCAAGCAATGTTGTTGAGACCTACTGTTTAAATTCCTATTTCCCATGACTGCATCTCCCCATCTGCATTACATTACATGCTTAATTCTATGGCATACCTGATATAGTGCTATACTCCTTTGTGAGAAGTAATCCAGATATAGTCTCCAAGAGAATCGCAGTCTGTCTTCATGAAGAAAGTGTCAGACCTGCTTACCATAGGCAGCAGCTTGCCTTTTGTAGGTAATGCTCATGAACAGGTGATTGCCTATGCATAAATCTGTGACTCCCACTTGCTAATTGAATCCAAAACAGTTGGGTCGCATTGCCTTAGCCAATGGCATGGGAACACAGTCCTATAATTAAGGCCTTCATGTATGCTTTGGCCGTTTTCCTGGCCTTTGAGGAGGGCATTATCGAGATGTGGTAGTTACAGCATCACAGAGGGTATGCAGAAATACTGTTCACTGTTTGGAGTGATGTGTTATGTCCACAGTTTCACATCCTATGTTTGGTCATTGCAGGGGGTGTGTTACACATCTCCAAGCACTGTAACACACACCCTAGCACTGATTCAGTAACTGTGTACATGGCTGCCCCAAGGGGGTGCTGCAGACATGGACACTGTTCACTCTGTGTAGGGCTTGCACTATTCCTACATGGAGTTTATTAAATCTGGGAGTATATTTATACATTAAATCTACATGTTTTAGGTAACAAATGCTTTAACTGCTTTATCAGTATTTACAAGCATTTTGCAAACTGAGTCACATGATTGATAAGGTATAAAATAAAGTTATGTCACATATGTTTTGTAGTAAATATGCTTTGGTGTAACTGTGTTATGCATAAAATCCAAAAGTTTTAGGTAACAAATGGTTTTACAGTTGTTTTATAAGTGCTTATTTACATTCTGGAAACTGAATCACATGATTGATGAGGTATAAAAGGAAGTGATGACATATGTGTTTTAGTTCGGAGAAAGTCTATTAGTAGTGCTGTATGAAAGAGTATGACTTCAGTGAGGCCTTTCCAGTGGTGGTTACAAAGTGTTTTTTGGTTTGAGTAGTCTGGTCGAAATTTATACTTAAAAAAACACATTTGATCAAAACAAAAATATTTTTGTAGGGTAGTCCTCCTATAAGCCCCACATCCCCCTAAATTATAGCTCTGAGGTAATTGTATCTCTGCTGAATGAGAGCTCTCTGGTTAGAATTATGTGGAAGTTTTATAGAAAACTTACACAAAATATATCTGTCAACCAAATTCTGGTCATCTAAATATTCAACAACTCCTTAAATATCATAGAACAGTACAATGCTTAAAATG
>NC_056745.1:828239578-828299578 GCF_019279795.1 Protopterus annectens | reverse complement strand
CACACACACACACACACACACACACACACACACACACACGCACACACATATACATATATACATGTGTGTGTGCGTGTGTAACAAAATAGTGTGTTCATTATAGACAGACAATGTCTACTGCACACATATAATTGCAATGGCACCCATAAATGTACTTGGTACCACAGTACCTTGGGGCAAAGGTCACTGATAGACTTTTATAATCATGTCATCAGACTTGATGCCATATCTTCTGGACACTAAGGTCAAGAGAAGTACTCAGCTCTCAAATGATTACCACATGATAGTGAATTGCATCTGATGGAGAGGGGAGCAGATGGACAAACCCAGTAAACCCAAGTATATAATCAGGGTGTTTTGAGAATGTCTAAAAATGCTTCTGTGTAGGATGTGTCCAGCTTTAACCTCCTGAAGAGCTTCTTTAACTCAGAATAGGTTGAAAGCATGGACTCTGAATTAACTATATTTAGACATCAATAGTCTAAGCAGAGTCAAGAAGCTATGGCCAAAAGGTAGTCAGAGTATGGGATCTACATAGTTATGGAAGATTGAGTTAGTGGGTTTTTGGATGATAACCTTAGGATCTCCTGGTGGACACCAGTGGTGAAAAAAACATCATGTTAAAGAAAAAAAAATTTCCATGCAAAGTTACCAGGAGGTTCTCTGGATCTGACCAAGAAGGCAGTAGCAGCTGTTATGTTTATTGGGCCTGCCAAATGTCTCCCTAGGCCTTTACTACTGTGGTGCTTTGCCTGAAACTTTTCTACTGACCATGGTGCCATTCATGAAGTAAAAAATAAATGCATCTTGGTTGATTGTCCCCATCAGGTCTATTACAAGAGCTCATGTACTATACGCTTGCAATACATTTTCTCATTCTCACTTCCTGAAATAGGCAAGTGCTCAAAATCCCACTAACTCAATCTCCCATAACTACATAGATCCCATAGCTCTACCAGAACCCTAACTCTAATGCTGATAACCCTTTACATGAGATACAAGATGCTTGAGCCACTAGCGTTGAGCCAGTATTTTTTGAGTACTTGGGACTTGAGTGCCTGTAGTGCTTCCATCCCTCTCAGTACTTGTGTCAATACAAGTTCCATCTAGGCACATGGTTATTTGCTATGGGAGACATGGCTGTGGGGCTTACTGACTGCATATACTTTGTACTATTTATTCCTTTTGTAGCTAATTGCTACCTTACTGGCTGTGGTATACTGTACTTGTTTGCTGGTATGTTTAACCAACCTTCTTTCCCCACCAGTCCATGCATCTTTAGATGACTGCAGCCACGAATAATCTCTATCTACACTATTGCCTAGGGGATTTGCTGCATTGTGTTTGCTGTCTTTTTATGCTCAGAGACGGTTTTTGCTGCTACTAATTTTCCATATCACTTTACTTGCATATTCCTGTGTCTTCCTTCCTTCACTACCTGTGGTGCATTTGACTGGTGGATGCTTGCCTTTTACTGTAATGTATGTCAATCATTTATATTCTGGCCCTCTATTTTCACTCATGTTAATTAAAACGGATGGCATCATAGGATGGCATACAGCATTTGATACTAATTTACAGGGTATAAAGAGTGTAAAGAATACAATGTTTTGATGTTAGGCTGTACATATGGCTTGGAAATATTAATAACAGCCTATCACTATTTCAAATGTACAGCATTTCACAATGACAGCAGAGAGAAGCACATAAACAGGGATTAGCCAGCGACAAACAGAAACACTATGAAACAGTGATCTTCATCATTTTAAAGAGATATTATCAAACAGGCATTGAAGATTCATTGCCATGATTTTATACAAGACAGATTTCCCTATGAAAATCCATGAATGCTTGACTTTTGACTTCATGAATAGTCCATGAATGCTTGAGCCATGAAAGTCAAGCATTCATGGATTGCTTCACTTTCGTGGTTCAGAAGTGGGAACTGTAAGTCATTAAATGTCTTTTCTACTAACTAAAAATAGTGCCAAATAAATGAACATGTGTAAGCCTAAGCAGTCAGAGAACATCAGAAAAACACCAGATAGTCAAATGACTGTGACAGACAAAACTTAGGACAAAATCCTCTCTGTTTCAAAACACTTTTTCCTAGTATTATATTTCTGCACGTCTGCTTGAAGACATAAGAAACACATTCATTTTACTAATGGATGATGGCTCTGAATCCTGATTGAAGCATATTTGGATTAGTTTGGAGGGAATGCATTTGTGGGGGAAATTCTCATCAGCTAATACAGCCGCAAGTTTTCAATAGCAAAATTGTGAGCATATTTTTTATACTTGTTTTCTTTTCTTTGTCAGTGTCACTGGCTATAAATCATACTTAAGATGGTTATGGGTGAAGTGAATTGTCATGAAGTCACTTAAAAGCTGCTTCAGGAATATGTGATGCTGAAATAGTAAAAAGTATGGTTCAAGAATGCACACTTCCATTTGCTTGGCCATTCCTGAAAACATAACTTAAAATAAACAAAATGCAATATGTTTTAGACTGTGGAGTTTCAAATTTTCAAGAGAAAGGTCTCACATAGCTGAATTAGCACTCCCATTTAAAAAAAAAACTGAGTTTTCCTAACATGTTAAGAGTTGAAAAGGATAAGTTTTCAGGGAACTTGAAAATCATAGCTAAAGAAAGAAGGGCACAAATTAAATTATTCAATGCCAATATACATCGTACTATAACATTAAAATATATAAAACAAAAACATATCTATTTAATTTTTTACCTTCATAAAGTTACTAAGACTATACAGAGTGAGGGCAGAGTTGAAGTCAGAACTGCTTTATGGCTAATTTCAGCAGTGTTGGATGATTTAAAACAGAATGCAAGAATGACTTACTTTGTAACTAATTTAAACTGCACACAGACTGAAACGTCAGTTATTATATTGATTATGCAAATGCGTTATGAATAAAGTGAGCCATACAATATAAGAGAAGACAGGTAGTACAGCTAAGCATATCTATTGGGATAATTTATTTTTCTTTTTTTTTTTCAAGGCTTTACTCTATACATTATACTCCAGGCTAGGGTATTGAACTGAGATAATGAGAGGATAGAAACTTAAGGCAGTTTTCTTCGTTCAGTTGAAGAACAGATTTGAATATTGAAAACATAAAAAAACAAGACGAGAACAGAAGAGAATATTACACTACTTGTAAAAGTGAATTTATAGAACAAAGCATGGATGTGAATATTAGTGCATGCGGTATCTTAGTGGTACGGATTAATATATCCTGCACAGACAAATGTATAAAAGGATATAAATAATGGCAGAGGTTAATGAGATATGCTTACTACAAAGAAAATAAAACTGTATAGTAAACATTTGAAACATACATGCCTGTGCAAAATCTACAGGAACAATATGACTTTTTAACAGTATAAACCTTCTGATGTGGCCGTACATGAAAAAAAATTATACTCTTCCTTCTAAAAATGTTATAGTCCATATGGCTCCATAGAGTACAAATGATGCAATGTGAAACAGCAGCATGCAGCTATTGCTGGGACCATGACAGTACACAGGAATTGTGTGCATAAGATTAAGAACGTGCTGGAAAGGACTAGAACTTTGAGCAATGCTTATTATATACTGTTATATGGAGTGATGCAATTACAGACATATACAAGAACACATTCACAAAACCATACACATTACAAAGATACTGACAAGTGCCACTTGTATATTTACATGCCATTACATGCATCTGTACAACAGTAACAAAACATAGTGTCCCTAAGTAGTAGAACCTGGAATATATCCTACAGTATCTATGTCACAGATATACCAGATAGCTATGGTCTTCATCAGCTTGACTGATATTTCTAGTCCCAGTCCCCCTGATGTAAACAGATACTAGTTTATTTCACTGCTACAAACAAACCCTAGAGCTGTTTAGAAATGTTAGTCATCCCTAACTCAGTGACTACTGTCCTGTGCTTTCTAGCTGGTTATTTTAGAGAGTTAATCAAAAAGCTACATTAATTGCTCTATGTATTTACTAAATGAGCTGGTTATACTCTTACAACTCTCAGTATCAAGCTAATTCCTACTATTTTAAGCAACTACAGTGGAGAAGGCCATGTTATGTTTACCAATATTCTGCCGATCATCCATATACCTGTATTAGATTGAAGTGTGGACTTCCTACTCTTAAGTAGCAACCTTAATTTACTGCATTCAAATACTAGTAAAATCTTGAGTTATGTCTTTAGCCCATGTACAAATCATCCCATTTCCTGGAAAAGGTGACTTAGCTTCCTGAAATAGAACAGTGAGTTTCCCTTAGTCTTACCCCCCAAGCACCATAATAAAACTTCTGTCCATCCTTAACTCACAAACTGCACATTCTGTCCTGCCTGTATTCACGAATGTCGCAAGATAATGGCGCATGTAACTGCTACACCAGAGCTGTACTTTACATATGACTGGCAAAGCATTAACCAAGAAGGGAATGCTGTCTGGAACAGCCACTGACCATTTCTCAGAAGTAAACAATCCCACTATGGTTTTCATGCACCACACTTCTCAGCCTCCCTTAGAAAGCCTTTGTCAGAGTACTGGAAAGGGCACCTCATCCAACAGCTGTATCCTAGATTCATTAGGGAGAGTGGGGTTGTATCCTGCCTGTTGAAGCATAAAGCAACTGTTTGCCCTTCCATGGATGTCTGAGAGGTCACTGAGGTATAATAATGCAGTCTATGTGCATTTGGTACACCTGGAAAAGATAAATGTTTTCATATCTCAGATTGTCCTGTAAGAGGTGGTTCTACAACCACTGCTACATGTCATTTGGTCCCTATATTCTGTAATTCTGTATTCTTGATATACACATGTGTGTGTGTGTGTGTGTGTGTGTATATATATATATATATATATATATATATATATATATATATATATATATGTATATATATATATATATGTACACGTATTTATATATATATATATATATATATATATATATATATATATATATATATATATATATATATATGTGTGTGTGTGTGTGTGTACACGTATTTTTATATATATATATATATATATATATATATATATATATACATAAACACATAATTTATGGCGCACGCACCAGAATTGAAGTGCACGTATGCCAACGAACACACAACAATAATTTCGGCACTTCAAAACATTCCTGGACGGAAACGTTTATTATATTCTATTAGTTTGCTATTAGTTTGCTGTAATTGTACAGTACCAACGTTCCGCTAAAACAAAGTGAAACCCTTCATGAAAAAAACAGTAGAAAACAATAAATCATTCCCAGTGGGCCAAATACACTGGCAACCACTGGCCAACAAGAAAAACAGACCAGTTTCGTTCCCTGGCATCCTCAGTGCATGCAGGAAATAATCCAGCTTTACAGTACTTTTAAAGGTCAAGCATATTGTGCCCTCAAAACATTTAAAGTGCCTTCTATCCCTTTTTTACATGAACAAGAAGAGAGAAAACATGCTAAAAACAAAAGAAAACCAAGCATACTTTTTAACATCTACTAAGAAAACACAGTCTAACCCCTATCATATATAAATAAATAAATCACTTAGCAATTTTCATTAAGTCCAGGTCTATATAAAGCCCCCAAGTTAATAATCCACATTTTTTTCTTTATTGTCCAAAATGTGATGCTTTATTAATCACAGATAAACTATCAATCAACCTTTACACTATCAATACCAACATAGATAAAATGTGCCCCCCTTTGTTCCATCATATTATATAAAGGGCACTCCTAGTATGCTTACAATTTAAATCACTAATATGCAGTGTTATTCTCTGTTTAAATAGTCGTGATATCTGTCCAACATAGAAAGCGCCAAACTGACACACTGCCATATAGATCGCCCACTCTGTATAACATGTAATTAGTAAATACTTTGTTGGTATTGATAGAAGTAAAGGAATTTGTTTTGGACACCACCTTGCAATACATACAATTCCCACAAAAAGTACATCCTCTAGGTTCATTTTTCCAAACTCTAACAGTCATATGTTTACTTTTTTAAATCCAGGTAAGAATTCACCAATATTTTTTTCCTTTCCTGTATCCAAAACTACAGTGTTTTCCCACACTTGATTAAAATATGGGTCAGATTTCAGAATATCCCAATATTTATTTATTACTTCTTTAATTTTGAAAGTATTGGTGCCATAAGTAGTTATGAATCTTGCAGTTATGTCAGAGATAGGCATATCCACCTTCATTTTCTCTGATCTCAATAAATCTCCTCTATTACAACAAGAGGCAACACTATTGGCTTTATTGATCAAACTTTCCTCGTATCCCCTATTTAAAAATCTATCTTTCATCTTAAGGGCCTCAATTTCAAATTCCTGGTCTGAACTACACAACCTTCTAAGTCTCAAAAATTGAGCTTGTGGTATATTCCTATTAATATGGCTAGGGTGACAGCTAGATGCTAACAAAATATAATTCTTGGTAAATGGTTTCCAATATAAGCTCATAGCCATAGTACCATCAATCAATTTAGAGATGTTCATATCCAAAACGTCAATGTTAAAACATTTGTATTTTGCCTGAAAAGACAATACCAAAACAATTTGTATTTAAGTATTTCACAAATTCACGCCAAACATCCACTGGCCTATTCCAAATGCACCAGCAGTCATCCAGTTAATGTCGCCACATATTCAAAGATTTAAGATATTGGTTATTACTTTATTTATTTTATTTTTATTTTTTATTTTACATTTGTTGACCGGGCTATTCTAGCTGGATACTTGTTCATTTTCAGTAGAGGCCCGGGGAGAAAAGCTCCAAAAAATAAATATAAAGATAATACATACATACTTTAACAGTAATAACAGATAAAATATATTGGCTGATAAAATGTACAAATAGTAAAAAAAGGAGTTGTTTCATAAAAAGCAGTTGTTACAAAAAACTTTTTTTTTTTTCATATATCTTTACGAAATACATTAGTCTTAGCAAGGATAGAAGTATCAGTAAGAATCAAGGGTATTGTACATAAGATACAATATCCATGTAATCATACATATTATTTATGATGACATGGTATTATGATTGTTTAGGTAAAAATTATAGAGTAAGGAGTAGTTGTTAGTTAAGAAGGAGAGAGGTTAGTCAGGGTTAGTACAGGAGCATAGCCATTGTGTCTTTAGGAATAGCTTTAGATTCTTTTTAAAGAGTGAAAGAGAAATTTGTGATGTAAGTTCAGTGGGTAGTAAATTCCATAGCTTTCCTACGGAGTTAGAGTATAGGGAGTCACCTGCTGAGTGAATGGATCTTGAAGTATTGATCAGTAGTTTATCTGAGGAGTGTAGGTTCTTTTTATTATTATTATAAGGTGTAATGATAGTAGAGAGTATAGGGGTGTTGGTGGGTTTATACAGGGCCTTGTGGACTATGGGGAGCTGTAGAAATTTAAGCTGATTGTGAAGTTCTAACCAGTCTAGTTGTTTTAAATTAAGACAGTGATGAGTTCTGAAAGTGGAGCCTGTGGCAAATCTAGCAATATTATTATAGGATATGGCCAGTTTGTTGAGGTTGTTTTTAGAAAGGTTAGTATATATGGGGGAGGCATAGAATAAAGTTGAGATTAAGTGGGTTCTAGCTGTAACAGTCCTAGCTGTTGGAGTAAGAAAGGGCTTAATTCTGTAAAGGGATCCCAGTTTTTTGTTCACTGATTTCACTGTGTTGTTTATATGGGTATCAAAGTTGAGGTTGTTGTCAATTGTTATTCCTAAGAGTTTAGTGGTTAGGTTGGGAAAAATGATGGTACTGTCATTTGATATAAGTGTGAGATGTATGGGGGAGGATTTTTGGGTTGGTGTGAAAAGTAATAGTTTAGTTTTTTGGGGGTTAAGAAGGAGGCAGCGTTTTAAAAACCATTGTTCTACAGTATTGAAAGCTTTTTGGGTAAGAGATTTCAGTTCAGTTTCAAAGGAGGCTGAACAGATAATGGTAGAATCATCTGCATATTGAATGCAGGTGGTGTTTGGTACTGCTGCTTGTAGGTCATTAATATAGATGGAAAAGAGGAGTGGACCTAGAATGGATCCCTGAGGAACACTGAGTGAGACAGGTAGGTTATCAGACAGTGTATTATGCCACAGTACAGCCTGCTGACGGTTTTCAAGATAAGATTTAAACCAGTTCATGGTTAGGGGATCAAGTGAAAGGGATTTCAGTATGTGCAGGAGAAGTTGGTGAATAACCATGTCAAAGGCTTTGGATAAATCAATGAAGACTGCAGAGGAAAGAATATTTTTGTTACGGTTTTTGTTGATGGTGTCTGAGAAGGATAGTAGGGCAGTGGTGGTACTATGGAAAGGTCTGAAACCATGTTGACAGTTGGCAAGTAAGTTATAGTGGAGAAGGTGTGAGAGTAGTTGCTTATGGATGCACTTACCATCATATATAAGTTGACATTCTAAATACCTCATAAATAAGTCTGCATAAATGGGTGCAAAAATAGCACCCATAGCAGTGCCTTTGATCTGCAGGTACCAATCATCCTTATAGGTAAAAGCATTGTGCTCTAATGCCAATCTCAAAAGTATAAGTAGAAATTCAATTTACTTATCAGAATATCCCCTAAATTCATTGGTACGTTAAACATACTCAAATAAGCATTTGATGGTACTTGTACATCATTCATCAATGACAAAAATTAATTTTTATCTTTAATATGTGCTCTCACCAGTGTTAATAATGGTTTAAATGTAGCCTCTAGATAGACTGACAGAGATACAGTAACAGACCCTACCCCGAGACAATTGGTCGACCAGGGGGGTTATTCCTAGATTTATGTATCTTTGGCAGCAAGTAAAAATATGGTGGCTGGGGATTATCTATCATCAGCTGTTGAACTAGATAGTCATTAATCAATCCCTCATTTTTTGCTTTCATCAAAAAATTATCAATATACAATTTAAAAAAAGAGACAGGGTTAAACAATAACTTGCTGTAAACAATTTTATCATTAAGTTGTCTTTTAATGCTGGAATTATTGATGTGTGCTCGTTTGGGTCCATGCACTTCGATTCTGGTGCATGCACTATAAATTGTGTGGTGCTGTTGGATTAAGCGAGTGCTGACCAGGTCCTATAACTGGAATTGTTTTTTTATCATTTTGGACTGCTCTTTACAAATAACAGTGGTTAATTATGGCTGAAGGTAACCATTTGCAATCATATTTACAGAATTTGGCTGATAACAGGTACGGTGTTTCTATGTTTGCAACGGGACATGTTAATGTTATTAGAGGTCAAGATGAGAGAAGCTTAGACATGAAGTGAGGTTTTAAATTATGTATTTTTTGAAGGTAAATATTCCATCCTTAGTATTATAAGAGTAACGTTCCCAAGATTCTTAATGAATATCTAACCCTGAGCTTATTTTAACCAATGATTCTACTAGAGCCTGCCTGATCAAATAAGAACAGTCCTGGACCAGGTTTTCATAAGCATTGATATATATGGAAGTAAGCAAAATTTATACAATTAGTAATTATCATTATTATTTGCTATCAACTTCAGGAGTTGAAGCAGTTAAAACTGAGAGTTCTGGGCTTCAGAAGACTATACTTTTAATAAGATTGACAGTATCTCAAAAATGGTCTGACAAAACTCCAGTATGCTGTAAGAGAAAAATAATAAGAATGCATCAAATGCATCACCTTAGAAACAACAATAATATATAAATAACTACTCTAAGCAAGGATAAAATATATTGCTTTTATTTTTTTGTACTCAATTTATTTTTTTCTATAATACAATAATGAAATGATACCTTTTTATCATATAAATTGAATATCAAGATTACATAACATACCTATATGAATATATACATTGGCCTGAAAGAGAATACAAAGGCAGTAAAAAAGGACTTACCAGTACTCTCTAGTTAATTAAAAAATAAAAAAACATAAATAATAACATAAAACAGATTCATTAGAGAAAGTTAGAGTTCATTTGAAGTGTTTCTATGAGGGATATGATTTTTTTCCAAGGATTCTTTGATTTTGGTTTCCTTACATGCAGTTTCTTTTAGTAGAGATAAAAAAAAATCAAGAAGTGGCAATACAGTGGAATTCCATTTCCTAGTGATACATTTTCTAGCAATTTCAAGTATTAACCATAATAAAACAAGTTATCTTTACTCATAGGATAACCATTATTGATGTTAAATAAAATTAAGGCTTTGGGTAGTAAGAATAAATCAGAGAACAGAGCTTTTAAAAATTATCTATGTCATGCCAAAATTGTTTTAACTTAGGACAATCATAAAAAATATGTGACCAGTCAGCTTTGCAAATCAATGAGCATCTCCAACAAGAAGTATTATTAGATTTGTTAAATTTAGATATCTTGTCTTGTGTTAGAAACGCTCTGTGCAAAAACTTACATTTAAATATACTCCAGTATTAGGACAAAAGACAAAATGTTGGATTTGATCTCTTGAGATACACAAGAGAAATGACCTAAGGTAATATGATGCCAACATTTTTGTTGAGGTTTTGTTTTATAATTTTTTTAAAGTTTTATATAAGTTTGAAGTAATGTTGTCAGTGTTAGATTTATTGTATACAATTTCACATAAATAAGTTATTAATTTAGGTTTATCTTTAAAGGAGTCAAAAATTATTTTTGATAGTGAAAGGTACTAATAAATCTAACAAAATTTTAATGCCAACATTAGCGTTAATAAATTTCCTAAAATTGATAAATATAAAGTTCACACAGTTAAATTGTGAAGGTTTAGAAATATTGCATTGCAAGATGAAACAGAGGAAAAAACAGAATTTATTAGGATAATCTTTAAAGGAAATATTGGCTAAGGAAGTATTCTCACTTAGTAAAATGATTAAATGTAAAGTTTTCCAATTAGAAGTATAACTTAGATCTACCCAATTCAAAATTACTTTCAATTATGAAGCTTTAATATTATTTTCTGTATCTGGAAAATTTTACTCTCCCTGAATCCATGGTCTGATATGATGTAAGAAAACAATTCTATGGTTATTGGGAAACCAAAGGAAGTTTAATAAAATGCTTATTTATATCCTTAATAAAGTGATTATCAGGGGGCACAACAAGCTTGAATATATAAAATTTTAGGGAGAAAATCATTTTTATCAATTGTAATCTATACTCAAAGGGAATGAATATTTTATTCCACATATCCATAAGCATTTTAATTATACTTACAATATTATTATTGTTAGATGTTATTTTCTCCTTTTTGGTACTACATAAGACAATACCCAAATAATTTAGGAATGTAGCTAGTTTTCCAATAATGTGATCTTTACTAATTTGTGTTTTTCTCTTTTTTGTTTAGTGACATGTGTTTAGATTTTAGTTTATTAAACTGAAGACCTGAAATTAATTGAACATTTTTTATTGAAAATTCTAACTCTGATAGGGTTAATTCTGAATTAGATAATGTTAGCAAAATATTGTATGGAAATAACATTATTTTAGAACTATATTGGTTTATATATATATATATATATATATATATATATATATATATATATATATATAGACTGTCAATTTTTTAATTATTTCATATTAATATAAGAAACATTTTCAATGGCAAATGCAAACAAAATAGGGGAAAAGGGGCAACCCTGTTTGATACCCTTAGTTAAGGGGATAGATTCCGAAGTGAAAGGGATTAATTTAACATAAGCTAAATTGTTTTTGCATATATTTGGAACATGAAGAAAGGCAGAAAATTAAAAAGATTTAAGACTTTAAATAAAAAATCCTAATTTAAAGAGTCAAAGGCCTTTTCAATATCCCAACTGATTATCATAGCTTCTTTATTATCTCTATTCAGGAATTCAATAAGAGTTAATATTTTTCTATTATCATGAGCATGTCTGTTATATATAAATCCTAATTGATCTTCGTTAATTATATGGGACAGTGACATTTTTATTCTATCAACAAAGACTAATGAAGCCTCAAATGGTGTAATGAAAGTGCTTAACTGTGATTGTTCCTTCAATACAAGTTTTTTATTTATCAGACTTGCAGTTTTGCATTTATTTCATCATTGATCTACATTACAGTTTGTGCTTGGACTTTCTGGGTGTTTAAACTGGAATATATCAGTTTGAAGGGTGTTGTGCTACTACAGATATTACAGTTATTGCAGTGTGATACTATCCCACAAGCCAAGATAGCTACCTTTTCTCTTCACCTGAAGTCACTTGAGGTACTACATGAGCCTTTTGCTTCTTCCTATCAACAAAGATGGACATAAAAATCTTATAGTCATTATTAAGAAGAGAAATAGGTCTGTAAAAACTGCAACATTGATGACCTTGTTATCTTTCGAAATGGGGATAATTAATGAATATTTCCAAGATGGAGGAATGTTACCTTATAATTGAATTAATTTTAAAGTTCTGTGGAAAAGGGAAGTGGAAGAAGAAGGCCAAAGTTTATATATTTCTATAATTATACCATCCATTCCTGGTTCTTTATTAGGTTTGACATTTTTAATTTTATCTATGACTTCTTTATATGAAATTTGAGATTGGAGGTTTGTTTTTAGTTTATCTGGAATTTTCTTAATATTAATGAAAAATAGGTTTAAATTTGAAAAGCTGGCTTCAGAATTTGCAGGTGTATTATGATCTGTATAATGATATTTAAAGTAATCAAGAATATCTCCAATATCAAATACTTTCTTTTTTGTACTTTCATGCAATAATTTAACCATATTATTAGGTTTAGAATATATTTTAACCCTCATCGATAAGTTATGCATGTGTTTGGGTGATAAAGCAGAAGAGTTCAGTTTTAATTTTTCTAATGCTATGTTTGATTTGTGTGATAAGATATCAAGATATTTCTTGTTTAACTCTTCTATATTCTTTTTGTCATCAGAAGTAATTTTGGAAGCACTAGACTTAGCTAATAGAAGCTGAAATTGAATATTTTGCAGTTCCAAATCCCATTCTTTAAGTTTATTTTTGAACCATGACAGTATTTACCATAAATATAAGCATTTAAAGCATCCCAAATCATGACTAATATGTTAACCTCTGAAATATAATTTATATTAAAAAAATTCCAATTCTGAGATAAGCCAAGGTTTGAAATCTTTAATTTTTGTTATATAAGTTGGGATTCTTGTTATGAGGTTTTGTCTTTTATAATCAGAAACTTGAGAATAAGTGAGTCATGACTGGACACAGGACAGGGGTATATGGTAAAATATAAAACTTTTAGGAGTAAATCTGAGAAACTAATATTCTGTCTATTCTAGTTTGGGTACCAAACCTGTGATCTTGATGCCAAAATTTTACTGAATTGATGTCCTTTATATTAAATGTATCTAGTAAGTTAAGTGACACAATCCATTTTAAAGAGTTTTGCAGTAGAAGTGGATCTTAGTGATCTCTTGTTAGTAGTATCTGTATTATCTAGAATACAATTAAGGTATCTGCCTAATATTAAATTATCCTTATAAGTATTTGTGATGAAATCTAAATATTTTTCTTCAAAGAATCATTACCCCACTAGTCTTAGTTTTATAAGAGGAATGAGCAAGTTTTAGGTAGTTGCCAGGATTCCAAACATCTCTTTTGGATGTTTTGAAGTGAGTTTCTTGAAGAAAGATTACTTGCGCTTTATTAATGTTCAGGTATTTTAACAAGTTTGCCTTTTCATTGGATTAGTTAAGCCATTAGTGTTTAAAATAGAAAAGTTAATCCCATAAATGTATATAAAGGGAATTATAAGGTGGCTATTGCTATTTAATACTGATTCACAATAACTCTCTCCTTCACATGGTGATAAGTGAGTCCCTAAAAAAAATTTAGATACAAACAATGTTGTTGTTGTTGTTGTTGTGTCTTTCGGCTTTTCCCAGTTAGGGGTTGCCACAGTGGAACTCCGGACCACTAATGATTGGTAGTTGATTTTTACATGCTGAGTTACCAGCCCTGACGCACAACCTTCAACGAAGGTACGCCCATTCATGCATGTCTCCATGCAGAAGACGCTCTAGCTGAGAATTGAACCGGACAGCGTCTTACAGTGAGGTGAGAACACTACCGCAGCACCACCATATAGAGCTTTAATACATATGAGATTAAATATTTCTGTTTCAGGCCTAGGAAGAAAAAACTCAAAAGGTAATGTATAAAACATATTATCAACAAGAATATAAAAACACAATTTCAAACATGGAATAATCAAAATTCCTAACCAGTGATCTATCAGATTACCTCCCATAACTGACCAAATCATGTTGAAATTAATTCTACTGATATGGCATGAATAAAGGAGATAATCTTTGAATAATAAACTAGAGTAGGAAAAAAAAGCTCAGTCAAGATACATGAGATAATGTTAAATATTTACTTAACATAACCACATTAAAGAGAACCTGCCTTTAGTCAGAGAAAAATAAAATATAAAACATCCAAAGAACTATTCCAAACTAATGTCTAAGAATAGAATATGAATAGTTTGAAGTATAATTATAATTACATAAGATAGGTTAGATATGACTAACATCACTAAATACTTAATCAAATAAGAAAAGTATTTATAAGACCACTTGCAGAATATCTTTAGAATTTCTATGTCAATTATAATTATTAAGTTATAAAGTAGGCTACTGATTGGAGTGTTTTTGTTCATAACCACATTATGAGTATGCCAAAATGAATACTGCAGAGAAAGGGAAAAGGGGGAAATAACATATTAAATATTTTAATACAGTTCTTAAAAAAATCATAGAAAAACACAGGAAAGAAAGCCCCAGGAGTACATATAATTCAGTAACAGACACAGCCTGAGAAGATAGTGACCCTTCTCCTTTTCTCATACTTCTACTTGTCCCTTAAACTCCCCTCACCTCTCTTTCTTTTTCTCACTTTCCACTCTTTCTCTTTAACTTCCTCACCTCTCCTTTCACTTCTTCCCACCATGTACTTTAGGTGACACATTATTAATATATTACAGAGTAAGTGCAAACATAGCATTGAAAGAAAAAATCTGCATTAACACTTGAATCAGAATGCTTCGGGCAAACATAATAAAGTAAAAGAGTCATTAATTACAAGTCCAAGGAATGGAATTTAAACAATTAGGTTCTCACTATATTATTAAAGAAATACTACTATTGTGAATATATTGTTTGTAGATACATATAGATTATAAAGTTTAGTCTTTAAAGGGAAAAATATTCTTATACTAAAATGAGATGCTCATGCTCAAATAAAGAAAGATCTCAACTCTGATCTAAACCAGAGACTAACTATGTTTATATAATAAAAAGTCCCTGTTATTTATCTCTCCTCAGGAAGAGAGAAAGAAAGATAAACTAACTATATTTCCAAAAGCAACCGTACATAGCTATATAATACAGCACGTATTGCCTGTTTCCCTCCACAACCTTTTTCAGGCTAAACAGTTTAACTAATCAAACTCTCTTCCTGCAAGGATTAACTGCTATTATTGTATCTAATCAGAAAAAAATATATGGGAATTACTGAAAATGCATATTATAATGCTTGTTACCAAAAAACACCATGTTTGCAACACATATTTTGAGAATTAGGTAATAAAATTGCAATCAACGGTGTCAATCACAAGAATAATTAGGAAATAACATTTTCAAATAATCTGTCAAATTACATCTCAGCCCCTCTACATCATCAGGGTTTCCATGCGTTACGTGGTCGCCACTTAGACATTTTAGCCTCATCTCGAGTACTCCCTCAAGCTGGTTTGAAGACGTTACCACTCACTCCCTAAATTCTGCTGAACTGTCCTGTTGCCTGAGAAAACACAAGCTAACCATTCACTTTACCACATATCAGGTAGTCCCTAGCTGGTTTGCAGATGTTACCACTCACTCCCTACATTCTGCAGAACCATCCTGTTGCCAGGGAAAACACAAGCTAACACTGTATGTTTTTATTTTAGTCTGCCAAGTGCTGATAATTTAATAAACACAGTTTGGTTTTGTACTGTTTAAATGTGGCATGCACACGAGCCGGATGCTTTATAATCTCCCAATCTGGAACGTCATGAACTAAAAGTTTTTATACCCAAGAGAGGCTCTGTTTGTTTTCTCTGCCTACTGCTATCACATATTGCCTCTTCCCCTCCACAACCTTTTTCCAGCTAAACACTTTAACTTGTCAAACTCTCTTCGTACAAGGATTAACCGCTCTAACAGATTATATTTGATCAATACAAACTGCTATTTCCACTCATAGCGATAATACTGACCTGAAACAGTACTGCGCTACTGATTGTTTTTATTGTTTATGTGACTCCATTAGATGTCTGCATTTTCCTTAAGTTAAATTACATATTCTCTTTACATTAGCTCTTACAGCAGTGTCAGTCTCAACCTATCAAGTGGAGTGCGGGTTCTAGCAGTGGCACCTCCCACCCTATTACATCAGAAAAGGTTTAAGTGATTTTCTAAGTGGGCACCATTTATAAATTACATCTCAGTCCCTCTACATCATCAGTGTTTCCACGTATTGTGTGTTCACCACTTAGAGTAAGTTTTGTGAGCCGTTTTATTCCTGAAAATTGATTTTTGTCACGTGCAACGTAAGATCAGGGGTGGCTCATCCCAACGGACTGCAGGACTGCAGCCCCCCCAGCAAGAAAAAAGAAAAAAATAACTTTTTAACTATAAATTAATTAAATTAAATATTTACTCTGTCTTTCTTAAACTCAGCCGGCTGCTTTACTCCGACTGACTCGCTGAAGTCTGCAAGCATGCGCACTTTGCGCAGTTCAAGTTCCGGGTTTCGTTTCTGTAAATAAAATAATAAATCCACTCCAGCCTACTGTAAAAGCAGTCCGGATTAACGAGTGACGGCATCAGTGTGATGCCCATAAGGCTATACAGTTTGTAACCACATAGAAATGGAAGGAACTCGGACTGCCATGTCCGCAGGCATGTACGTGATGTGGATGGGCTGAATGGCTACTGATCAGTTCTCGCTCTCTTTCCGGGCTTTATGTGCTGGGAAAAAAGTGAGAAGCGAACAGTTGCAGACAGTTAAGTGAGTTAACTCATTTGCAGTTGGATTTTATTAAGGAAATCAACCTGATTATTACCTGAGGGCTGAGGCTAATAAATAATTGAATTCCTAACTTCATTCAGACATGATTGACTGACACAGCTGAAAGATTGAAGACATTCAAGTGACTAGTACATTCTTTTTTTGGTGGTATGTGTAATTAATATTTACTAAATTATTGCTACTATAGCAGCTGATGTGGAATGTGCCTTGCTATGATCTGCAGCTGTTAAAAGAGATGCTAACAATTATAGTCAACTTATTCAGTCTTGTTTACAAAAATAATTATTGTGTACACAGTTTAAAGTGTTAAGTATATGTATTAGTTTGTAAGAATAAACCTTAACACGAAAATACAGTACAGCAGTGAGTGCATTCATCTTCTTATGTTAACTATTTTTCAACAATGCATATACAGTTTTGTCACAAGAGACCAAAGTTGATCTTGTTAGTGAAATTCTAAACTTTATCTTCACTATTTAAATATTTTGTATACCTCCTGGACTGAGGCTAGAAGGGGGCATCATGGATCAGCTCAATATCCTGGGTGCCAGACTTCAGTAAATAAATAAATTAATACACATATGTATATGCACACACACAGACATAGATAGACAGACAGATAGATATAGATATAAGAAATGCTTTGAAAAGAAAATGATAGAGAAATCATGGTGTCTAAGAGAGACTGCCATAGGCAATAATGTTATAAACATTTCTGATTTAATTTAGCAAAATAAACAGTCTTTCAGAATTTAATTTTTCTTTTCATTCTGTAAACTCTAGCTAAAACTTCAAGAAAAGTAATAAAGGGACACTACAAAGATAACCACATCAGTACTAATGATAGCTGTATCTGAGTATCTCTAATCTTCAAAAACATCTAATTTGGATATGGGCCATTGTAAACAACATGCTTTCTGGGCAGTTCTCATGGTGAATAATTATTTCATTCTATGGCTGCTTTATTTTGGTCATGATTATACAGAAGTCAGACAACCCATAGTTGGACAGAAAACTGGCCAGTCACAGGATGTAAGCACATGCAGAAATTGTTTGCTTCTATTTTTTGAAATGGGGTGGAGCATACCTGTTTTTGAAGGGTTCCCTCTAGGGAGGAATCTTAATAGGTCCATAGGTTCAAAGGTTGGTACTAGGCTATCGGCCCTAGGGCCTACACAAGCCTAGCCATAGCAATTCCTTGGCTATTTCTTCCCACAGCATTTACTTCCATGGACCCCTGTCTAGCAGGGTGACTGACAAGATCCCCGGGGTGAATTTCCTATCTGCCATCCAATCATCAAGGTTCCTTTTGAAGAGGGCCAAAGAGGCACTCTGCTTGACATGTATGGGCAGTCTGTTCCAGAGTCTGGGGAGTCTCTGGGTCAGGAACCTATCCCTCCAGCATGTTTTGTTCATTGTGATGACAAGGTTGAGATCCCTGGAGCATGTGTCTCTGAGGGATTGGGATTTCTTTAAGTGTAGCATGTCCAACAGCTCTGGGTTTGACGTGACCTTGTATGTTAAGCAGAGATCGCCTCTGAGAAGACGACATGCGGCAGAGTATAGGTGGAAGTTTTTTAGACGGTCAGCATAGGGCATCTGCTTTAGGCTTGTGATTCTTTTAGTGAGGTATTTCTGCAGCCTTTCCAGTTGTTGCAGATGTCTTGAGAGGTACACACCAAATGGTGCATTGTATTCTATAATGGATCAATGAGGGATGAGTACAGTGGGACAATTACCTCCTTTTTTTCTGGATGAAAAGCCCTTAGTGATGAGGTGTGCCACATAGAAGGATTTCCTGACTGTTCTGGCAATGTGGTTATCAAAGGTGAGACCACTGTCCACTATGTGTCCCTAAGTCTCTTATCACACTTTCGGTGTTTAGTGTACTGCCACTTATGTGGTAATTCACGGGTACATGTTTTTTCCCAAATGGGATAACTATACATTTTTTGGCAATGAGCTTGAGCCCATGGATCTGGCTCCAAGCACCTGTTTCTGTAAGGCCCTTTTGTGGAATATCCACATAATTTGGGGATTCAGTAATGGCTTCCAGTTTTCAGTCATCTGTGAACTTTGTTAGCCAGAGTCCCTTAGTGTTGGCCTGTACTTCAGAGAAGTAGATGCCAAACAACAGCGGTCCCAGGATTGAACCCTGAGGTACTCCACTTGTCACTTGTCTGGAGCTGGATTTTAAAGTCTGGATTCTGTCAGTAAGCCAGTTGGCAACCCATTGAGTGATGTAGGGATTAATGCCCAGCTTAGTAAGTTTATCTATGATTCCAGAGTGAGGGATGGTGTTGAAGGCCTTGACGAGGTCCAGATAGGCTGTGTGGACCACCTTACCCTTGTCCATGGCTCTGGAGACTGATTTGAAGAAGTCAAGCAGGTTTAGGTGAGAAGATCAGCCCTTCATGAACCCAAACAGCATGGAGTCCAGTGTTTTAAGGTTACCAATGTCTTTGTTTATAAGTTCCATGATAATACGTTCCATGGCCTTGCAGATCAGGCTCGTCAGACTGATGGGGCGATAGTTCCCGGGATCCAAGTTGGATCCCCCCTTGTGGAGTGGGATAACTGTAGCTGTGCGCCACTCAGTGGGCATGAAGCCTGAGGTGAGGCTATGATTAAACATGACACTTAGGTGAGGTGCCAGTTCATTTTGTAGTTCATGTAGTACACAGCATGGGATGTCATCTGGTCCCATGGATGCTGTATTCTTAGCTTTGGAGAGTGTGTATTTTACCTGTGTGGCCATTATTACTGGAATTTGGCAATATTTTGGTATTCAGATGGGCCCTTTAAGGGGTGAGAGAGGGATGAAGTTTGCATTGAATTGATCTGCCAGGATATTGGCAATATCCTTGGGATCATGCCATTCTGTTGTAGATCAGAGCAGATCTGAGCATTGCCATTTAGATTCTTGACATAGCTATAGAATGCCTTGTGGTTGTCTTTGGAATCTTTGGCAATTTTATTTTCGTAACTAGCTTTGGAGGATTTTATGATAGACCTCAGCTTTTTACTGAGGGTGGTAAGGGAGTTTTTTGCATCCTGGGATTTTCCTCTTTTCTGCAACAGTTTCTTCCTTTTGTTGTAAAGATTGTTTATAGCAAGGGACCATCAGATTGGCTTTCTTTTTTTGGAGGAGAGCATCTTGGTTGTATTGGGGAAGGCACAATTCATGCACAAGTGGATGTGCTCGTACAGTGCCTTAGTGTAGGATTCAGCAGTCAAACTTTCAGTTCCCGTCTGCATGAGTGTCATGAAGTTTGTCACTTTTGACTAGCATGAAGTTGGCTTTGGAGAAGTTTTTTTACAGAGGTTTCCTTACTGGGGGGTGGGGGTTGGATGTGGATGTCAAGGGTGATTAGCTTATGGTCAGACCTGACCAATGAGGGGATGACCATAGGTGTGGAGCATCGATTTCCCATGTTGGTAATGACCAGGTCTAGGACATTGGAGCCCCTAGTGGGACTAAGGATTAGTTGATCCAGAACATTGGAATTTATAAATTCCAAGAACCATTGGGCAAAGGTGTTGGTACACGAGTAGTTTTCCCAGTTAATGGCAGGGTAGTTGAAATTACCCAGTATTAGGGTGTTTGGTTGTATTGTAATATTTTCCAGTATGCTTAGAAAGGTGTAGTGAGAATCTTGGGGCATGGTGGGGGATCTGTAGCAAGCTACAATTTAGATTGCAGTCTTACCTAGTGTTAGTTGCATCTGGAGATTTTCAGATGCATTGTGTTGAGCAACTAACCTGGTGTTGTGAATATCCTTGGTGAATATGGACACTCCTCCACCTTTAGTGTTTTGGTCCTGATTTGGTGGACGAAGAGTGTGATAAGAGTTGTAGCCTGGTATTGCAGGGGTGCTCTCTGGAGCCTTGAACCAGGTCTCAGTTACTGCACAGATATCGATGTTCTCCACTTTTAGGAGTGCCTCGAGAGAGTGCATTTTGAGGCTTAGACTTCTAGCATTGAGATTTTGCATGCTTGTATCTGTTACGGTGGTGGTTTTGTCCTTTGAACTTTGCCTAAAAAAGGCACTATAGGGGTGGCAAGAGCCTTAGCCAGTTACCTGAATCCCAGGGGCGACAGGTGCAGACCATCTCTGGCAAAGCATCGTGGTCTGTCGATCATGTCGTCCCAGGCAGACAGATACTGGATCCCCTTTGAATGACACCAGAAGCTTAGCCAATTGTTGAAGGCAATCATTTTGTCCTTATGCTGTGGTATCATTCTGGGCAAAGGCAGGATGCTACTCAGGGCTAGGGTCATATCTGCCTGGGCCACATGATCTGAGAGCTCTTCCATGTCTCTTTTCATGTAGTCCAGGGAGGTACATCTCAAGTTATTCACTCCAACATGGACAATGACAGAGTCATATTTGTACTTGTTGTGGAGTGACTTAAGTGCATGCGTTATGTGGTGGATCCTGGCACCCAACAGGCAGCTGACTGTAATTTTCTCCTTGTTCAGCCTGGTGAGTGGGACATCAGTGTGCCTGACTATAGAGTCACCTATGACTAAAGTTTTGGGTACGTTGTCTTCCCTTAGAGGCTGTTGTTGGGTGGCGCACTGGTGTTGTGAGTTATGTGACACTTTGGTTGTGATTGGTGTTTTCATTTCAGCTTCAGAGGTCCTTGTTGCTTGTGCAGGTTACTTTTAAGGGCCTCCACATATGTGGGTTTAGTGTTGCTATGTGTGGGTGTTGGTGGTGTGGGTTTAGAAGGGCTATATGTTGCTTGAGGTGTAGTGCAGGTGTTAACCTTCTCCTGTTGACTGTCTAGCACAATCTTGGGTGGAGAGAGCTTTGCTTCCAGTTTGGCTATGTAAGTGCCTCTCTCGCAGGTTGCAATGTTGGGTGGTAGGAGGAGAGGTTTGTCTGTGTACATGAGGCAATTGCTGCATTGCCTCAGTATGCCCAGATTCACCAAGTGGACAGGAGAAATCACTAGAAGCTGACCCTTGGACATGCCTGGTTTGGTGCTTTTTTTTTTTTTCTGTAAAGTACAAGCGCTGTTTTTCCTTACCATTGCAAGGTGCTTTGCAATTATAGGCTATTAAAGTGCTTACGATTAATTTCTCCTTATTAACAAGGAGAGTTGATGCTTGTATCAGTTTAAGACTTCCTAGTGCTTTCCAGCAGGTTTTAAAGCAAGTGTTAGTCATAGGGATGCTTAAAGGTAAGATGAAAAAAAATGGTTTATCCTAAACACTGCAGTGTACACTAGAGGAGTTAGATCTGAAAGTAGGTAACTTGAGTTTTACCTGTCTAAAAAGTTAAGTTTTAGTGGAGAGTCACTATTTTTAAAACAGCAAGATAAATTGAAAGGGGTGGTCACTTTTGTATTCTGGTACTATGGAATACAGTAGGATGGTCAACAAATTTAAATAGTTGAAGGGGAGTGATTTCACAAAATGATAATTTTGTGCTTACTCACACAAGCCAGTAAAAACAGAGAGGAAATGAGATATATGGTCAAATTAACATAAGGGGAAGGCAACTAAAAAGACACTGGTGTTTAAGAACATTATAGTAACCGGGTGGAAGGGTGAGGAAAAAATGTCTGCCTGACTCACAAGAGACAGAGCTGTGGTCTCTTTTCAAGTTTTAATATGCAGTTAAAAGCAGAATACAAGTAAAACACAAGATAAATAAAATAAATCACAGTATTCAAAATAGAAAAATGCAATAAAGTAATACAACAAATAAAAAGCAAACTAAGCTTTCCCTCAGAGCAAAGAGTAGCAGAGTCTGGGTGAGCCTTTCTAGCAAAGCTCTGAAGTGTTTTATTTTACCCCTTAAATAGAAGATTTAGTTCCTAGTTCCACCCCCTCAGTTCACAGATGAGTAACCTTAACTGACCTGTTCTATTGACCTGTACTAATTTCTGCCTGACTCACAAAGAGACAGAGCTCTGGTCTCTTTTCAAGTTTTAATATGCAGTTAAAAGCAGAATACAAGTAAAACAGAAGGTAAATAAAACAAATCACAGTATTCAAAATGGAAAAAGCAATAAAGTAATACAACAAATAAAAAGCAAACTAACCTTTCCCTCACAGCAAAGTGTAGCAGAGTCTGGGTGAGCCTTTCTAATAAATGACAAAAAATCCAACAAATCCAAGGTGCATCAGTGTATATCACATTTACTAATATTCATATGATATATGTTTGAGTTTATCAAAGTGATGCTTTCATGCTGAGGACTCCACTGATGATGTAATTTTATATGACAGTAGTTTTATCAGAGGAAATATTCATTCTGTAATGTCATGCATCACATAAACTGCAGTTTTGTGTACTGAGGGACATTAAGATACAATTTTTATTAATATTTCCATGACGTTGCATTTTCTGTTTTCAACATTTCATTGTAGTCATTTGATTTATTTATGTTACTTCCTAATACTAAGCTGAAAGCACTTTTATACAGCTAAGACACTAGCCTTTTAGTTTATACAGTACAAAATATTAATCTAAAATCAAAATCTTAGATTTGCATTTGTTGAGTTGAATGTGGGAAAATTGCAGCAGTTGATTTAAGTTTAACATTTGTGCATAGTGAAGAAGCAAGTTTGGCCTTTCCATTACTTCTGAGATAATTATAGCATACCCATCTTCTATTTATGTATTTATTTATTTATGCTAACTGAGTTAGTGGAATGTTTCAAAACTCTTTTCAGTCACAACCCCATCCATTTGGCAATGACATCAGCAATGACAATGGTATATAAACTGTGGTAAACAGATCCTGCCGAGGTCATAAAGGCATAACAATTGCTGAGACAGAGACAATATATACAGACACACAGATACAATATAAGAAAATATTAATGTATACATGATGCACACAGTCAACTAAATAAGTCATACTGAAAAAAAAAAAACAGTTCTGAAACTGTAAATCAGTCACACATGGTGTCCAAACAGTGGTTAACAATGCTAACCAGTGTCTCTGAAACCAGTGCATTTACCTTCTAGTGTGAGGGGTATCTTCATTTTTTAATTGCAAAATGCTTTCTATTGAGCATATTCTGTTTAGGCAGATTGTTCCAACAGGCTTGGGACAATCTGCAAATGATTTTTCACATATAGTTAAAGAGATGGGAGGTATGATTACATTGATGGCCTCATTGTATCTGTGTGAATAGAGACATTTAATTTGTTTGTATGGGGTGGACTGAAACTACCTTTAAGTAATTTAAAATTGAGAGTTTTAAGCATGGCATTTCCTCTAGCAGAAACAGGGGGCCACTTTGATTTTTGGATAGTAGTACACTTTACTTTCAACCACTCCTCATTGTAAATAGGAGCCCGTGGTTCCAACGAGAATTCTTTAGATACCCGTTTGTTTAACTGTGTGAATTTAACACTAACTTGGCAGTTCTAAATAAAAGCTGTCCTTGGCTTGTTTATTCTATAGATTGGATTTGGAAGGAAATTTGTTCAGCAAACAGCAATTGCCACAGTCCCCTGTCAGAAAAGATATTTGTTATATATAGGCAGTAATGCTGCTATAACATTTCTAATGACTAAGTTGTCCTCAATTGTATAAAAAACATGGTCATTGTTTTCCGATGGAGAGGACATTCTGAATGACAGACTCATGTTCTGATGCAGTAACAAAAACTGATATTTTTGGTTCATAAGTATATACATTTTAATTATTAATATTAAATATGGCTGAGGGAACATGTCATACCTCTCGATGTACGGATTTTTGCAGAATGTTCAGATTTTTGCCTCAAAATTTTGATCTATACCTCTTAAAAATTTTGGGTTTTTTTTGACAAATCACTGGGATGATCTAAGGATTAAAGCCACTAAATAATGACATAAATTTTATTTCCAGACTTCATATCCTTCAGAAAATGCATGTTAACACAAATCCAGTTATTCTAACAACTTCCTAAGTTTACAAGACCAATATTTAAAATGTGTCCCTATTTTTGGGCCTTTGTTCCCTCATTTTGTAGGGCTTTGTCCAGATTTCTTGCTCTGAGGTTGAGCGTATGACAAATGTGTCAGGGCCATCACCATTAGCCAGAGACATTTCAAATTCTGACATAACTTGTACCACACTCCCCCAGGCAGTGACTTTGGATGTGTCCAAGCAAGGCAAGGAGCAGTTATGCAGTGCACATGTGCAGAGAGAGTATCCCCACATCCAAGGTTGACACAAGTACAGTGGCTTTTCATCTGTCCTCAATTTTGCATAATGTTCTGGTTTTCTGTCATGTTTTTATACTGTTGATTTATGCTTCTTATTATTCAGAAAATGCATGTTGTTGCTTGTTGGCTGCATGTTAATTGGTACTTTTATAAAGCTGAATATGAATTATAAGTAAAGGAGATGTGGAGTGGTTTGAGTTGACTTGAGTGCTGCTTGTTTTTTTATACTTGATTTTGACTGGCATTCCAGTAATGTATTTAAAAAGTAATTTATTTTTTTCACGCCTCACAACCTTTTTGTTACCATGTAGATATTAAGCAAGCTGTCATGATGTAGTCAATGCATTGAAATATTTCTTTTTTCTTCTCCACTTCATTTTGTCTTGATTGGACTCTCATAATGACAGTTTGGCACCCAGGGCAGCATATTTAATTAAGTCCCAGTTTTTGTGTTTTTGTGTTTTTTGAGCATCCCTCCACCCCTTTCAAGTTGGCCACACCCCTTCCTGTTGACCCCACCCATTCAGCTGTGTCCTGCAGCCCCATTTTGATTTGAAGTCACCAGCCACCACTGCATAAGATATTAATATAAAATGCTGAGTTACTGTTACGCCACTGACTATGTTTAAGAACTGGCAGCATAGTTTTCCGTTGACAGAACTAGTAATGTAGCAGTCTTGTGTTAGATAACTTCTAAAAACCCAATAACAATTGTAAATTTAACATTCCAATCTTACTTCAACTGCCTTAGCCTAGCTAGATGTCTTAATTGTCCTTGTATTAACTGAACAGATTCCAATTAGTTTTTCTCTGAGTCTACCTCATACTGCCTTTTCAATATTGTGTTGCTTTATTTTAGCTGAATAATTGCTATGTTGTCCATTATTATTTTGCATACAGCCTCTCTCCTCAACTTGATTATTATGATGTCATTTCTAACTACTGTACCTCTTTAGATTTAATCCCCTATCTCCCATAACTCCTTTCTCCCCTTTTTTATTTCCAGAACTTTAGCCACATTTAGGGTAGTCCCTCTAGCTTGTTTGCTGATGTTACCACTCACTCCCTACATTCTACTGAACGATCCTGTTGCCTGAGAAAACACAAGCTAACCACTCACTTTAGCCACATCTCTGGTAGTCCCTCTAGCTTGTTTGCGGATGTTACCACTCACTCCCTACATATTACTGAACCATCCTGTTGCCCAAGAAAACACAAGTTAACCATGTATGTTTTTACCTTATTCTACTAAGTGCTGATAATTTAATAAAAACTGTTTGGTTTTGTACTGTTTATAACTGGCATGCACATGAGCCAAATACTTTATATTCCCTCCAGTCTGGAACTTCATGTACTAAAGATTTTTATACCTAGGGGAGGCTCTGTTTGTTTTCAAAAAGAGGCTAAAGCATTACACATTTCCACAATAAACCTTCAAAGCATCTATAAAAAATACATCCAAATTACATGCCTGGCTAGTACAAAATAAAACAGATATCCTTGCTGCCACATAAACTTGGTTAAAACCCAGCATTAATGACTCAGAACTTCTTTTTCCAAACCATAGAATAAGAAGGTTTGATAGACATAATAAGAAAGGTGGAGTGTGGCCATTATTTACCCTAATACTTTTAACATTGTACCGTTCAGCAGCCATATCCCACAAGTCCATAATGCCTAAATCTTAATCTCCTTTCTAGACATCAACAGCTGCAAAAAACTTTCTATTATAGTCTTATACATCCCCCCAGGTAATAACATACCAATTCTAGAAAAAATATTATCCTGGACCTCTTGTACTATAAAAAACTAAACAATCATCCTCAGTGATGTGAACATAGATTGGTGTAATACCTCTCCTAATTCAGCATCTTTCCTCATAAATCTAGTGTACAGCTCAGCAAGCTCCTGCCTGTTGTCATGCAGAGTTCTACAGCAGCGGAGAGACAAAAGAGAGACTTTGGAGTGATTAAGTATCATTTTTCTGCATTTTCTTGCTGCCTTTAGCTAATTCTGCCTAAAACGGTGATATTCTTGAGTTTCTGTGATTTAAAAAGCTTGTTTCAGCTACATACTGTACTTATTTTACTGCCTGCACTTTAACAAAGTCGTTTTTGTGTTTAAATTAGCTATTTAACTGTTGTAGGCTACACACTCAAGTGTGATAGCCATTTCTGTGCATTTAACATGTTTTTTTGATTGCATCTGCTTTATTTTCTGAAATAAAAACAAAAAAACAAAAAAAAATACTTGTTTTCCTGCCCTTCTAAGCTAGTTTAGTCCAGTTTTCGGGTTAGTGCTGAATTCAGGGCTGTGTTACGAGTTTCTGTGTTTGTCCATACCTTACTTGGATAGAAGGAAGTTTCTCTGTTCACTGTGAGAGAGGGAGCTTTGAGAAGCCTATCTGTCCCTGGAGGAGTTGTTTCAGCCCAGAAATTAGTAGTTTATTGGCTATTTTGGGCTAATTTCTATCTCTTTCATTTCCCTGCTATAAAACCCGCATTTGCAAGGTTTTTGTGCTAGTATACAGCTCAGCAAGCTCCTGCCTGTTGCCCTGCAGAGTTCTACAGCAGCAGAGAGACAAAAGAGAGACTTTGGAGTGATTAAGTATCATTTTCTGCATTTTGTTGCTGCCTTTAGCTAATTCTGCCTAAAACGCTCATTTTCTAGAGTTTCTGTGATTTAGGGTTAAACTATTCCAGGCTCCACAAAGTCTGCTCTTTTTCCCCCTTAGAACTAGTCAAAACTCTCAGATTAAGCACTCTAACTTCCTTTTACAGCCCAGCACTTGCTCCAAGCTCTCAGTAAGCACTAATAAATGCTAACACAACACCTCCCATTTTACTATACAATAGTACAAGGCTCCCTAGTTCGTCTCTACCAGACAATCAGTAAAATAGTTCAGCTACCCATACAGGCATGTCCAAAGGGCAGTTTCAGGTATACTCTCCAGGCCAGCTGGTGAATCTGAGAATCTTGAGGCAATGTTTCAATTGCCTCATGTACATGGACAACCCTCTCCTCCTTCCAACAAACACAAATATATGTGAGAGATGCAACTACACAGCCAAACTGGAGGCCAAGCTCTCTCAACCCATGACTGGAACAGCCAGTCAGAAGGAGAAGGGAAACACTTGCACCACACTTCCAGTCTCATATAAAACAGTCACACATGCACCAGCAAAAAACACACATAAATACACAAAAACATACTCGGAGGCTCTAAATAAAAATCTGCCTAAGCAGCAGGGACCTCCAACGCAGACATCCAAGCAACCTCCACCCTCAAACAACAACCACGTATCACATATTTCACAAAGTCAGTGTGCCATGCAACCACAGCCCTTAAGGCACAACAACACACCCAATACACTAGTAATAGGTGACTCTATTGTCAGGCACACTGACATCCCACTCACTAGACTGAACAAGGAGAAGGTTACTGTAAGCTGTCTGTCGGGTGCCAGGATCTGCCACATAACACAAGCACTCAGGTCATTCCAAAACAAGTACATATATGACTCTGTCATTGTACATGTTGGTGTGAATGACCTGAGATGTACCTCCCTGGACTACATGAAAAGAAACATAGAGGAGATCTCTGATCATGTATCCCAGGCCGGTATGACACTAACCCTGAGTAGCATCTTGCCCTCACCAAGAATGATGCCACAGTACGAAGGAAAAATTATCAGTTTTAACAATCGGCTAAGCTACTGGTGTCATTCAAAGGGGATCCAGTGTCTGTCAGCCTGGGAAGACATACTCGACAAGCCATGCTGCTTCGGCAGAGATGGCTTGCACCTGTCACCCCTAGGCTTTCGAATACTGACCAAGTCTCTTGTCACCCCCATAGTGCCGTTTTTAGGCAAGGCTCAAAAGACAAACCCACCTCCATAAATAACACAAGAAACCAGAAACTGAGGGCAATGCTACTCAATGCCAGAAGTCTAAACCTCAAAATGCACGCACTCAAGGCACTCCTTAGCATGGAGCAAATCGATATCTGTGCAGTAACAGAAACCTGGTTCAAAGCTCCAGAGAGCACCCCAGCACTACCAGGCTACAACTCATACCATACCTTTCGGCCCAAGAACCTGGACTGAAATGCAAAAGGAGGGGGTGTGTCCATTTTCATAAAGGATGTCCACGCCTCGAGGTTAATAGTATAGCACGAGGCCTCAGAGACCATCCATGTGCAACTATCAGTGGGCGAAGCTGCTTTTCAGATCATAGCCTGCTACAGATCACGTACCTTGTCTCAGGACCCCCACTCAGCATTCCTGAGAACATTGGAAAATACAAAGGTCCTACCTAACACCATGATATTGGGAGATTTCAACTACCCAAACATTGACTGGGTTAACTACTCGAGTACAGACTCCTTTGCCCAATGCTTCCTAGAGTTTATAAACTCAAATGCCCTGAAACAGCTGGTCACCATGCCCACAAGAGGTGACAACATACTGGACCTGATCTTCACCAAAATGTGGGATCAGTGCTCCACACCAGAGGTAAACCTCTCGCTGGTAAGGTCAGATCATAAACTAATCACACTGGACATCCACATCCCGACCCCACCCCAAGTCAAGGAAACCACTGTGAAAAACTTTTCAAAAGCAAACTTCGCACTTCTCAAGCCTGAGGTGGAAAGTTTCATAGCCCCCTTGCTAAAGGATAATGCTGCCCAAACCACAGAATCATTTACAAGTGCATTCTATGAGCATCTACAGGGATGCATGGATTGAGCCATCCCAAGTAAAACCAAAACTCACTCCTCCTAAAAAAGGAAACCAGTCTGGTGGTCCCTGGCCATAAATAAGCTTTACAACAGAAGGAGGAAACTACTACATGATACAGCTAAATCTCAAAAAGGAAAGGCATCACTGATCAATATTAGCAAGAAACTACGATCCCTCATAAAATAATCCAAGGCCAGTTTCAAAAGAAAAATTGCCAAGGACTCTAAAGATAACCACAAAGCCTTCTTTAGCTATGTCAAAAATCTAGGTGGTAACTCTCAGATATGCTCTGAGCTAGTGAAAAATGGCAAAAAATACACTGAACAAACTGACATTGCCAACATCCTGGCTGACAAGTTCAGTGCAAACTTTACCCCCCACCCCACCGCCAAAAGGGCCAGTGTCCATCCCAGAAGAATGCAGAGCCCCAGACATCATTAATACAAAAACAGCCATCTCCAAAGCTAAGAACACAGCATCAATGGGACCGGATGGTGTCCCAGGCTGCGTCTTACACGAACTCCAAAAGGAACTAAACCCTCACCTAAATTCACTGTTCAGAGTCAGCCTTACCACAGGCTATGTACCCAAAGAATGGCGTACAGCAACAGTCATCCCACTCCACAAAGGTGGTGCCACAACAGAACCAGGGAACTATAGTCCTATAAGCCTGACTAGCCTGGTCTGCAAAACTATGGAGCGAATCATCATGGAACTCATAAACAGAGACATTGGGAAACTCCAGACACTAGACCTTACCCAATTCAGCTTTGTTAAAGGCAGATCCTGCCTCCTAAACCTAGTTGACTTCTTTGAAACAGTTACCAAGGCCATAGATAAAGGAAAGGCAGTCCACACAGCCTACCTGGACCTCGCTAAGGCCTTCGACACCATTCCACACTCTGGCATCATAGATAAGCTCACCAGCTTGAACATTAACTCCTATATCATGAGATGGATGGCCAACTGGCTCACGGATAGAACACATATGTTCAGAGTCGCGGGTGCCATGTCCGACTCTAAACCAGTTACAAGTGGCGTCCCACAGGGCTTGGTTCTGGGTCCCCTCCTGTTCGACATATACTTCTTTGAGGTACAGGCAAGCATGGGAGGACTATGGCTGACCACGTTCGCAGATGACTGCAAACTGGGGGCCACAATCGACTCACCGGCTGACACAGAAATCCTCCAGAAGGGTCTCACAGAGACAGATACCTGGTGTCAAAACCATGGCCTCAAGCGGAATGCCAAAAATTGCATAGTCATCCCCTTTGGGAAAAACAAAGTGCCCACGAATTATCACATAGGTGGTAATCCACTAAGTACTGAAGATGTAATTAGGGACCTGGGGACCCAGGTAGATAGCAACCTCTCCTTCGATAATCACATTGCCATAGTTAGAAATTCCTTCTATGTAGCCCACCTAATCACAAACGTGTTCACCTCTAGATCAAGAGAGGTCATTGTGCCCCTCTACTCATCACTCATTAGGCCCATAATAGAGTACAATGCCACATTTGGAATGTACCTTACTCGACACCTACAACAGCTGGAAAGACCACAGAAGTACCTCACCAAGAGGATTATGGGCCTCAAAGAGATGCCCTATGTAGCTCATCTAAAAAAACTACAGCTTTACTCGGTTGCTTACCACCTGCTCAGAGGTGATCTCTGCCTGACGTATAAGGCCATGTCCAACCCGGAATTAATGGACATGCTCCACCTCAAGAAAACCAAATCTCTTAGAGCCAAACGATCCAGTGAACTAAACCTCAGAACAACAATAAACAGGACATGCTGGAGGGATAGATTCCTGTCTCAGAGACTTCCCTCAATCTGGAATAGAATCCCAATTTATGTTAGGCAGAGCCCCTCGCTGACTCTCTTCAAGAGAAATCTTGACGAGTGGATGGGAAATTGTAGGTTTACCCCTGGGATCACTTCAGTGGCCCTGCTAGACAGAGGCCCAGGAAACTAATTTAAAGGGGAGGCGAAAGCCAACACATTCTGTCTAGGCTTATAAATGCCCTTGGGCAGATAGCCTAGTACCTACCTATGAACCTATGAACTACACCCACCTTATAAGCACTCCTACCAGATATAATAACAAAACCAATGACAGGACCATCTTAGACTAGATCCTAGTTTCTGCACCCTCCAAATTCTTATCCGCTGGTACTCTGCCTAACTCCATTAGTGATCAACTTTCTGCCTACATAATTCACGCCTGTCCAGCTATTTTAAAGAACCACAATATCAAAATAGTCAGAAATGTATCTAAATTTAATCCCCACACATTTAACAGCATTTTAAAAAGTATCAGCTGGAACAACCTCAAAAGTCTTCCCTTGATGACTCCCTTCTTTACTTTAATAACACCTTTCTGAAAATATTAGATAGTATTGCCCCTACCAGAACCAAAAGAACTAGGACTAATCATACCCCCTGGCTATCCAAATCCACTAAAGAAATTATGGTAACGAGTCAAAGCGTCATGGCTCAAACACAGCAATAATTCTGATTTACTAAAGTACAAACAGCTCTGTAATCAAATGATAAAACTTATTTCCAAAGACAAAAAAGACTCCTACTAAAACCTCCAAAATAATAGCAAAAATAACTCTAAATTATTGTGGTCATCCATTAATAATCTCCCAAACCCTGGCACAAACAAAATCCATGTCCATACCCAAACAACACTCCAGACCATATAGCAAATATCTTTAACTCCTACTTTATAGACACACTCACCAACACTACAGCCGCTTTCTCCCTACCTCTCTCAAATAATAATTCCCCAACCAATGCCTACCTCCCTCAGCATTCTCATCCTCAGCCCCCTCTTCATGCCTCTAATACCTTAAGCCATCTTGCTCCAGCCCCCCCCCCCAGCCACAATAACCTTGATCAAATTAATTCCCTGGCAGAATTCAAACTCTGTTCTGTCCCTCCTACAACCATCAAAAAACTCCTCATGAAGCTAAAGCCCAGCTCTGTCTCTACTGATGAAATACCCAGAAAGTACCTGGGAAATGCTGCTGACTCAGTGGCCTAGCCCATCAGCATTTTTATAAATAGATCTATCTATGAATCCAAAGTACCTAGCCTCTAGAAAAAAAGCTATCATCTTACCCCTCCATAAAGGTGGCTCTTCAGTTGAAATTTCCAACTTCCATCCCATTGCTATTCTATCCCCATCTCTAAACTACTAGAAAAATGTGTTCAGAAGCAACTACTACATTTCCTTCTTAATAATCAAATCCTTTCCCAAGCTCAGCATGGGTTCAGAAGAGGACATAGCACATCCACTGCTCTATTATCATTCTTAGACATAATTGACAAAGCTTATGATTCAAGGAACATTGTGTCAACTCTATTCTTGGACCTATCTAAAGCTTTTGAAAACATCTCCCACACTATCCTCCTATCTCAACTCACCAACATAGGTTTATCACCCCCTCTCTTAACTGGTTCAAAAGTTACCCTTCAAGCAGGGAACAGGCTGCCAAATAGCAAAACTCTATATCCCCATACATTCATAACCCCACTGGCATCCCACAAGGCTCAATACCAGGACCCATTATTTTTAATATTTTTATCAATAGCCTCCATCATTCATTTCAGACAGGGTCTCTAGTTCAATATGCTGATGACTCCACCATAGTTTACACTGCTGACAACCCAACCCTATTACAGCAAAAAACCCAAACTGCATTTACTACAGTAGAGACCTGGCTCTACAACAATAATCTCTCCTTAAACCCTAACAAAACCAAACCCATGATTTTTACTCACAAGAAAAATACTCCTCTAAGCAAACACTTTTCTCTCTTAACTCCACTAAAATTGAAGTAGTGACTCACACTAAACTGTTAGGGGTAATAATCGATGAAGACTTCAGATTTGATCTCCATGTTCACAATAACATCTGCAAGACCCATATAAAACTAGGACTACTCTATAGACATAGCCAGTTCCTCTCCCTCCCCACAGGATAAGTACTTGCCTCATCTTGCTTCCTTCCTTCCCTAGTTTATGGTGCCCCATTACTAACCAACCTCCAATCCTCCCTGAAATCCAGACTAGAAACATGCTATAACAAGGTAACTAAATTTGCTACTGTACCCACTATTGTCTTGCTCTAAATAAAGTGCACTGGCTCGAACTTCTGCACTACTTAACTTATCTTCAACTAACTAGTGCACATAAACTAATTAATAAACCCCAAGACTGCCCTGCCCTAAAGTTCCTATTCATCCATTATAAACTTTATAGGCCCTAAAATCCAAAAAACAATATCTTTTACAAATTCATAAACCTGAACTTCCTGCTGGTTAGCTACTTTATACTCTTGGGTCACTGCTAAAACATGGAATAGCCTACCTACATGCATCTGTGCACATCCTTGCTTTAAGACTTTTAAAACTGCCCTGCATACATACCTCCTCTCCAAATGGACTTGTAACTGCCCAATACCTCCACCAGCTGTTATCTAATTCCTAGATTCTTTTCATCCACCCTTACTTTCCTCCTCACATATACCCCTCCACATACTTCTCCACACTTCACTCTTACAAGCTTATCATTATACTCACCTCTCTCTTTCCTTACCTAATACTAAGAAGCTCTACCCTTCCTTACCCACCCTTTAACCCCATTACTTCTATCTTTATATAGCATTACTCTCTCCCTCCTTATCCATAGAACTGCCCATCTCTTCTATGTTCTATACTTTTTCTGCACACCTTCTCCTCTTCTACCAACTTATTTTATTGTATGCAATGTATTGTAATGTACATAGTTAATATGTATGCCTTGTTGAATTTATTTGCTACATGCGTTCTTCTCCTGCATTTGTTTATGTGATTGCACCATTTCTTACTCTAGGTATGCCTCAAAGTATATTGTAATTGCACTGGCTGTAAACTTCTTATTTTGTTGTCGATCTAGATCTCCCTGTTCTACAGTGTATTATAATGCATTTCTGTTCAGATTGTATAATGCATTCTGTTTTAATCTGTTCTGAATACTATGTACATTCAGATTAACTGCCATTGTGGAGCTTTTCTCCTCGGACCTCCACTGAAAATGGGCTCTTCTTGGCCCAGTGGACTTTCCCGGTAAATAAATGCCAATAAATAAATAAATAAATATTCACATTGCTCTCTATATGGAACTATTGCAATGCAGGTATATATATAATTTGCTCACAAAATCTCTGAGAAATGGAGTAGCATTATTTTGTTCATTACTATCCTTTTTTCCCTTTTCCCTTCTTTCTTTGTCTAAGTGAAAGTTAATAAAGTCCTCTTACTTGCTAGCAGATAGCATTAAGCAAAGAAAACATACCTGGGACAACTGTGCAATGTATAGATCCCTTTTCACAATTAAAGCTACCAGATCCTAACATTCAAAAGAGTCAAACCACACATACTGTACTTACTAAAGATGAAAAATACATACCCCCTACTAGGTTAATAAATATAAGTACACACAGCTAAGTCAACTCTTATATGATAACAATAGACTTATAATGGTACCATTATATTTCTGCAAATAAGTAGCATGGAAAGTAAAGGGCAAATCAGTTAACTCAGGAGCCACAAAAAGGAAATAGTTTCATTTTGATAAACAGACGTGTCTATGTTATGCTAATAAGGCATACATTCCTATAACCAATTAATCATGACATAGAAAAAAAATATTGGTAACTATATTCTAGCAATGAAGTGTCTACACAGGTTATATGTACCTCTGAGATCTCAGGTTTACCACTGCAATAGTCTGCAATAAAATTAAGAATTTAATACATGATTAATAAAAACAATAAAATGTGGTAAATTTTAGTCTGGATCGCCACTCTAAAGAGAATTTAGTGGTAAAATTTATACATATGTGGGGTACACATAAATAACTGTAAGCATTTTGTACAAGACATAACCGGACAGGATAATAACAGAGTTGATTTTAGAATATATTTGTGTGTATTACTTCTTAATGTTATAACAACAAAGAAATAGTTAATCAAGGTAAAGAGTGCAATTAAATTCCAAATAAAATGAAAGAAGTGCAAAGGTCAGACAGTACTGATAGTGATAAAGTATTCATGTAAAGAAGAACAGACTGCAAATAACACCCCTCTGTAGAGGCATAGTAATCAAGTGTTTCTGCATAAAAATAAACTGATGTAATACCTTTACTGTAACAGACTATTACCAGCATAGTATATCTTAGTAACAACCAGACAATGTATCTTTGTGGTAAGTGACAAATAAGTATTAAATTTCACAACCACTTTAATAATCTGCATAACTGTGTAAGTGTGTGTGTGTGTGTGTGTGTGTGTGTGTGTGTGTGTGTGTGTGTGTGTGTGTATACGCGTATACAAATGACTGAAGAAAAGTGAAAGTGCACAGAAGGGACGCATGGATATTTAAACAGTGTAGGCATTCGGAACTATCCTTATTTCTTTTAATAAGAGAGTGTTAATAAGAAACATAAACTAACATGATAACTATTCTGTTGTTTTAAATAGAGACTAAAATTACCTGTACAAGATAAGTACTAGAGGCTAGGATGAGTTATCAATTTTCATAACAGAAACAATGGGCAAAACATAATAACTATGCAAACAGCACTAGCTACTTACCATGCAGTTTAAGTCAAGGATAACATCAAGTAATGGCAATCAATTAGAAACAGTAGCGGGAAAATGTCAACGCATGCTCAGAGCATCATTAGACTGTCTATAGGGCTCCTAAGGGAAAGGACATTGGTTTGGACTAACTAATACAGAACGCGCACCAGAATAATTATCCCCATAGCTTCCAAGACAAGTATAGCCATGAATGGTTGGTTTCCAACCTCTGCAGGTATAAACAAATGGGCAATTCTCTACAATAAGTCGTGGAATGGTTTGAGGAAAAAAAAAGCTTCACTTCAGTCTCTGAGGCAAACATCCCAAAAAAAACAAAACAAAACCAAAAACAAAAAAACAAGGGATCTAATAACTGAAACAGCAAGGGAAATTAGTGATAGGACACCAAACATATAACACAAAGCCTCATAGCTATTAAACTTTGGTGACACCTAAAGACATTATTAATAAACGTATTAACCATAAATAAATGACTAATTTGGTAAACATTTAAATACAGTGTATTAGCAAATATTAACGGGTTATAAAATGGAGAGAAACTGAAATAAAAAAACACTTTAGAAAAAGAAAGCCATATCAGGGTGTAGAAGCTGCGGTAATCCATACATATATAAACACAACAACACTACTAGTCAGAGTTAATTACTCTAAGCAATTCATTATGAAAAGAAGAAATAGTAAAGGTTACCTGATTAAGCAAGATGTGGAAATATTGTATGTGGTATATGTTAATATTAGATAATCCTTTGAACTATACAATTTGGATATAAAATAAACAAAGAAAGCTTGAATTTGTATGAGAATGATAAAATAGGCTGAGGATTGATGAAACAAACCATTGTTTCATTAGTAAAACAAGAGTTAATTGTATGTAGATTCTTTGAGAGATTTGGTAATATTAACAGCAGAAGATTCAGTCCTTTGTTTCTTCTTTTTTAAATCAATCCAAGAGTTCTTATTTGAAGACCTTTTCAATGAAGGGGAACGCTAGTCCATATCTTCTGTGATGGAAAGTATGTTATTGTTTTTGATGTAAGAGGAAGTTTCCTCTAAATCATTGAAGGTTCGTTTTACTTCATTGGACAGATGGATTTTAATTCTGGTGGGGTAAAGGATTTGAGCTTTGATATTATTTTTTTTAACAGTTTAACAAGAGGCCAGCATTTTTTCCTCATGTCCAGCACTTTAGTGAAGTAATCATTATCAAATCTGATTTTATTTTATTTAAAATTCAGAGGTGCTTTCCCCTTGGCCATTTTAAGTTCAAGTTCTTTATCTGTGAAAGATAAAAATGTTATTACTATGGATCTTGGAGGTGACAAGGATGAAGCTGCTGCTGGCTTCCCTACGGCTCTATGAGTTCTTTCTATAACACAAGAAAGGCCCTCTTGTAAATCCAAAATCTCAGGTATCCAGAAAGTTAGAAAGGAAATAATATCATTGACTTCAGATTTTTCAAGAAAACTGAAAATTCTAATATTGTGCCTTCTTTCTATGTTTTCTAAGTTATCTTTTTTGTTAAGGAGCCAGGTGTTTTGTTTAAGAAAAAAGTCAGTTTGTGATTCTTTTTCTTTAAGTCTTCCATCAATATCATTTAAAGAAGTTGCAGTGTCTGATATTTTAGTTTGATGTTGCTAAAGAAGTTCTTTAAAAACGTCAGATTGCTTTAGACAATTTTATCTAAGGTTTTCCATGTTTTCCTGACATCCATCCATTTTCAGAAACAGTTCTTGTACAGTGGAAGTTAGCTTCAGGTCTTTCCTTGGGGACATATTAGAGTTAGAGTGCTTGGAGCTGCTCATTTTCATTTGATGAAGTAGTCGCTGAATGAATCTGACAGGAACATTTTTGAAGAGATCCACCAAAATTAGAAAAAAATAAGACTAGACTGTTATTAATAAGATTTGATCAGGGTTTTTTTTTTTTTTTTTTACAAAATCCTAGTTATATTCCTGTTTTTAGAATAGTTTTGTAGAGCTCAAAAAGTTTACTACTTTCAGTTGGCCATCTTGGCTTCACCCCCACCCCCCCAATATATTCCTTTTATGATATGTAAGACAGTGCTGAGGACAAAGAAAACTGAACACATTAATAATTAAAGTAGAAGAAAACAGGAAAGGCAGACAGAAAAACAATTAGAAGTAAAGAAACAAGAAATGCAGGTAGAAAATTGAAAGTACAAGCTGTAAACATGTCGAAAATGTATGAAAGAAAAAAGATAAGACATTGTATAGATACATGCTGGAAGAGGATAAAGACAAAAGGAGAGTATACTTACAACTAAATAAAATGCATAGTAGGTGAGCAGAAAAGGATGGTGCACGACACAGTTGCTGAGTGAACAGTGTTTAGAATTGACAATTGTTCAGTAAGAGAGATCAGAATGTGGGATCCAGAAACATTTCCAAAGAATAAAGGTGCAACTCCATAATCTATGGCATAAAAGGATAAAGCCCTGACTATGTCCCAGATAATTCAAGTTCAAGTAGCAACAAGGGATGCTGGAAAACATAGGTGGGGGTATAAGTGAATAACCCATTCCAGCATGTGCATTCCAGGAGTGTGAAAAAAAGAAGGCAGTCCAAGCTGCCACAATGTTCACTAAACCAGGAGTGTTACAGTCCAGCAGGCCAGGTGGCATCCATGCTGCATTGTAGCTGTGTGGGGAAGGATGCTGGACATGTGTATACAATGCACTTATACCTCTCCTCAAGAGGCAGTGATTATAGTCATCAAGGCACAATGTAGATGAATTAGACCAGAATGGTGATTTCATAACCAGATGGCCCACTTCCAAACATCTGACTTTTGCCTCCAAATGGAGAAAATAAGCCTATCAGCCTTCACGCCAAGCAAAGAATTAATTGGCCATAGAAATCTTAGCTTGATCAAGAACTGAATGGATATAGATCTCTCTCTCTCTCTCTCTCTCTCTGTAGGATGAATGAATGGGTCTATTAGATGCTAGAAGGAGACCCTGAAGGGACTATGCTGAGGATAAAAAAAAGATAAAACACAAGATAATGAGGTTTGTTGAGATTCACCCTAAAATCCTTACCAAACTGAAAAAAAAGCTGATAATATCACCCACTGAACTTTTTAACATATCATGGGAAAAGTGTAAGACTCTTGAAGACTCAAAAATACATGCCCCGGGATTCATGAAGCTTGCGCCGGGTGCAGGCGTAGCATCGGTGTACTAACACCAAATGCAGCCACCGAGCGATTCAGGTATGAGCTGTTTCCACGTGCACTACCTGCAAATGCTACACCCGCACAACTCCCGAGCCTTGTATGCTAATTACCCCATGTGCAGCAGTGTAGCATGCAAATGAAGGTATGTGGCAATTCAGGAAGTGGTGCAGGCATAGTGTAAGCATGCAGAAATGTAAACTGTAGAAAACGGTTTACATTTTTGCAAACATAAAATCGGAGCCATGACAGCCGAACAAACACATGTATTATATTGCTAATATATGCCAAAGGCTAAATATATAGCCATTGGCATAAAAAACATGTACAAAATATAAAATTAACATTTAATATATATATAGTCACACTATCGCGACGTGGAAGCGCAGGGCAGTGGTGCGCAATGGGGATCACAAGGAATATATAAAAATATAGAATAAAACCGCAATGAAACACATATCATGATTTCCCCATAATAGTCAATGGCAGGCATGCTACACCATACCTTTGGAGCAAGGGTTGCTAAGGGGCAGTGGCAGTGTTATGAGCAGTAGCTGGGAATTAGTAGGCAATGCCATGCAAATGAGAGGAGTAATAGTGAATTGCAGATTCCCCACTGGTGTAAGGATGCACTTCACAGCGTAGCATTATAATACCGAGGTGTGCCCTTGAGATAAAGATGACATCAAGAGAGGGGTGTGTCGCCATTGCTGTAAGCACATTGGAGCATTGCTAAAATGGTTTTCCCCTAGCTAGGCAAAGCTGCAGGATAGGGGTGTGTCGAATTGGCCATAGCTATGCTTAGCTGATAGTGCACAAGGTAACCGAGTATGCATGTGAACAGAGATGAAAACGCTTGTAAACCCGGTAAATGAGTATGCGCGGCGCACACTGCAGCTGAAACAGGAAGGATATAGGAAAAAAATAAGGAAATGCTGCAGCAGTGAAATTGAAGTACAAATGACTAATTAACACCTAGGAGCCTACAGTGGGCCATTGACAACAGTTAACAAGGCTGCAAGCCGCTACCTGCAGAACAGGAAAGGGGAGGGGCTGTACTGAAAAGAAAACAGTTAAGTGTCAAAGCAGAACAAAGCCGATTTGCAGTATATCCGCTACAAGGCATATTTTGCCATGACTGGGTAGGGAAAGTGCAAAACAAGAAAGACGGCAGGTGGATGCATCCCTGATAATGGGAGGGGATCCAGGTCTATAAGTGAATTAAAGGGCAACAGATTAATCAAGGCAGGCAAGTAGATCTCCACAGTAAAGGCCCCACACTTGCAGTACTCATTGCAAAACCCATAATTAACACATGCTGCAGCTGGAATAGCTCATGTACACCCACTGACATCAGCAGCATCCATAGCACAATACTATAAAGTGTGAAAGCACCTCACACACATTTGTGTATTCCCATACACTCTGCACCAGTGGTGTATACAGACAGGGAACTTTTATTATGTACATGTTAGGGGCTGCCATAGCTTTGATCCACCAGCATGTGTTGGGGACTGAAGGTGGTGTGGAAGATGATGCACATGACCACCTCAGGCACCAGAGGAGGAGGAGAGTGTCCAGACTCAAGGTAACCTACCAGGGGCTACATGATCTGGAGATAGTAGAGCATTGCAGGGTGTACAGGGAGATCCTACAGCAACTTGTGGAGCTGTGCCGGTCATGCCTCAGAGACAAAACAAACAGAGGGGAACCCATCCCAGTGGATACGAAGGTATGTGTAAGCCTGAGAATACTAGGTACAGGTACCTTTCAAAGGCCAACTGGGGATATCATGTGGATCTCACAGGCATCAGCATCCAGGGTACTACACCAGTTCCTGGATGTCATGTTACTACATGCCAATGAGCACATATAGTTCCCCGGAACGCAGGAGGAGTTGGCCAGCAATATGCGTCTCTTCCACCATGTGGCAGAATACTCGGAGGTACTGGGTGCAATAGACTGCACGCACATACACATCAAGTCACCACTTGGTGAGCAAGGTAGGCACTACATAAACTGCAAGGGATACCCCTCCATCAACTGCCAGGTCATGTGCAATGCCCAGGGCATTATCATGGATGTGTGTGCTGGCAGCCCTGGAAGCTATCATGACTCCCACATCTGGCATGCCTCACAGCTGTATCAGTTATTTGCCATGGGGGACATCCCAAATGGAAACCTGGTGGAGGATGCTGGCTATGCACTGGAACTGTGGATGATAACTCCCATCAGAAATGCACACACACCCATGCAGGAACACTATAATGAGGCACACGCACAAACCATAATCATCATAGAGCATGTGTTTGGGATGCTGAAATCATGGTTCTGTTGCTTGGACATATCTGGTGGAGCCTTGCAAAACTCTCCAGGCACATGTGCCCACATCTTCATAGTGTGTGCCATGCTACACAATATGGTCCTGCGGAAACAGCTGCAACATGTACAGAATGGTGAAGGCCCTCACAGCCCACCACCATTGACAAGGGCCCCACAGGCACAGAGGTTCTCAGACCATGAACACCCTGAGCCAGCCCCAGTAGACACACGGAGGCATGCCCAGTACACCCATGCCTTGGCAAAGAGGGAACATATAGCACACACACTGACAGTGTAGGCACCTAGGGACTGACACCTTTCTCCACCTGCACATACAGTAAAAATGGATGGCACACACACAAGACTGCCTGTAAATTGTCATGTATAGGCAGTCTACTGTGTGCATCCAACATAGGCAGCCCTCAACTATTGCACACACAACTGCCATTGGCACAAGGTAAGTCAACACCTGAACAGTAAATTAAGCTATCAGCATATGCAGATACTGTATGTATAGATTCATAGGTAGGTACATGGCCAACTGCCAGATGCCATTCATAAGCTCAACCAAAATGTGTCAGCTTTTGCCACCCCATTGATACATTAACTGTCCCTCTGTGGAGCACAGCCAATGGCGGGATCCCTGGGGAGCATCTACTGCTCCCCATCCACTCTTCAAGGTTTCTCTTGCAGAGTGTTAGTGAGGGGCTCTGCATAATGCAGTTAGGGATGTTGTTCCAAAGAATGGGAAGTGTCTGTGACAGGAAGCTGTCCCTCCAGCATCTTCCAGTTATTGTTGTGGCAAGGTTCAGCTCACTATAGTGTGTGGCTCACTGTGACATGGATTCCCATAGGTGGAGCATATCCATTAAGCCTGAGTTCGACATGGCTGTGTTGGCCAGTGGAGATCATCTCTGGGTAAGCGAGATGCCAGTGAGTAAAGCAGGAGTTTATTCAGTCTGGCTGCATAGGCCATATTTGGAGGCCAGTATTCCCCTTGGCAAGGTACGTTCATTGACCTCCCAGCTGTTGGAAGTGTCTTCTGAGGTACATCCCACATGGGTTATTATACCCTATGATGGGACTGATGAGTGATGAGTAAAGGGGCACTATAACCCCAGTATGTCTAGATGAGAATCCTTTAGTAATCAAATGGTCTACATAGAAGGATGTCCTAACTACTATGGAGATATGATTGTCAAAGGGGAGATCACTATCTACCTTAGTTCCCAGATACCCCATTATCTCGTCCATATTAATGTGGCTGCCACTTATGTGTTAATATGTGGGTGCCAATTCCACAATGGAATGACCATGCAGTTAGATTCAGATTTGCTGTATCCAGGACTGTATGTAAGCTTCTGAGCCCCCCCCCCCCAAAGCTTTCTGTGTTGGAGGGAAGCCTTCTAGCTTATCAGTGGGATTGGTAAGCACTAGGTAACCTATCTACCACATAAGGAGTGGTTCTGGCCCAGAAATTGTAGTTATTGGCCGTTTGGGCAGTTTTTCCATCTCTCTCAACTTTCTGATTAAAAAGCCCCATTTGCACTTGTTTCCCCCTTTCCTATAACTAGTTTAGTCCAGATACAGATTCTTACTTTTAGCACTTGAATTTGCTTATTCGTGATCAGCACTTGTTCAGAACTTGTAAGCACTAAATAACCTACTAATTACTACAGCACTCAACCTTCCTCATTACCTAGAGGAAAACAGTTTTGGTACTTACTTTCCTCACTTGCTTAGAGAAAAACAGCTCTTGTACTCACTTTCCTCCCTTATCTAGAGGAAAATGTTTTTTTTATTCAGGCATGTCCAAGGGTCAGCTCCCAGTGTTCTCTCCTGTCTATCTGATGAATCTGGGCATCTTGGGGCAATGTAGAAATTGCCTCATGTACACAGACAACCCTCTCTTCCTACCACTCAACACTACAACCTGTGAGAGATGCACTTATCTAGCCAAACTGGAGGCAAAGCTCTCTCCAATCAAGACCGAACTTGACAGTCAAGAGGAGAAGGTAAACACTTGCACCACACCACACACATCACATAGTCTCACTAAATCTACACCACCAAAATCCACACATAGAAACACAAAAACATTAGCGGAGGCTCTCAATAATAATCTGCTCAAGCAACAGAGACCTCCAAAGCAGAAATGCAAGCAACCTCTACCCCAACACAACCCAAATGACACATAGCCCGCAGACTCAGTGTGCCACTCAACCACAGCCAATAAGGCAAAACAACGTACACAACACACTAGTCATAGGCGACTCTATAGTCAGGCACACTGATGTCCCACTCCCCAGGCTAAACAAGGAGAAGGTTACTGTCAGCTGCCTATCGGGTGCCAGGATCTGCCACATAACCCACGCACTCAGGTCACTCCACAATAAGTACAAATATGACTCTGTCATTGTCCATGTTGGTGTGAATGACCTGAAACGTACCTCCCTGGACTACATGAAAAGAGACATGGAAGAGCTCTCCGATCTTGTAGCCCAGGCAAGGTATGATCCTAGCCCTGAGTAGCATTCTGCCATCACCCAGAATGATGCCGCAGTACAAGGACAAAATGATTGACTTCAACAATTGGCTAAGCTTCTGGTGCCATTCTAAAGGGATCCAGTATCTGTCTGCCTGGGATGACATGGTCGACAGACCACGATGCTTTGCCAGAGATGGCCTGCACCTGTCACCCCTGGGATTCCGGATACTGGCTAAGGTTCTTGCCACCCCTATAGTGCCTTTTTTAGGCAAGGTTCAAATGACAAATTCACCACTGTAACAGGAACAGGCAAGCAAAAACTGAGGGTGATGCTACTCAATGCTAGAAGTCTAAATCTCAAAATGCACTCACTCGAGGCACTCCTTAAAATGGAGAACATCGATATCTGTGCAGTGACTGAGACCTGGTTCAAGGCTCCAGAGAGCACCCCTGCACTACCAGGCTATAACTCATACAACACTTTTCAGCCATGTAACCTGGACCGGAACACCAAAGGCAGAGGTGTGTCCATATTCATTAAGGATATCCACATCTCCAGGCTAGTTGCTCAGCATAATGCAGCTGAGGTTATCCAAGTGCAACTAACTCTGGGCAAAACTGCAATCCAAATTGTAGCGTGATACAGATCACCCACCATGCCCCAGGATTCCCACTCCTCTTTTCTTGATGTACTGGAAAATATTAGGGTTCAACCAAACACCCTAATAATGGGCGATTTCAACTACCCCACCATTAACTGGGAAAACTACTCATGTACCAACTCCTTTGCTCAACGCTTTTGGGAATTCATAAACTCCAATGCCCTGGATCAACTTATCCACACCCCCACCAGGGGCAACAATATCCTGGATTTAGTCATTACCAATATGAGTGACTGGTGTGCCACACTTGAAGTCAACACCTCATTGGTCTGCTCCGACCATAAGCTAATTACCCTAGATATCCACATCCTGCCTCCAACCCCCATTAAGGAAACCATGGTAAAAAATTTCTCCAAAGCCACCTTCATGCTTCTTAAGACAGAAGTGGTGAACTTCATGACACCCATGCAGATGGACAATACAGTTATGACTACTGAATCCTACACAATTGCACTTTATAAGCACTCACATGAGTGCATGGATCATGCTATCCCAAACAGAACCAAGATGCTATCCTCCAAAAAAAGGAAGCCAATCTGGTGGTCCCCTGCCATAAACAAACTGTACAACAGAAGGAAGAAACTCTTGCAAAAGAGAGTAAAATCCCACAAGTGGAGGAGTTCCCTGGTCAGCCTCAGTAAGAAGCTGCAATCCCTGATAAAATCCTCCAAAGCTAGTTACAAAAACAAAATCGTCACTGATTCTAAAGGCAACCACAAAGCATTCTATAGCTATGTCAAGAATCTCAATGGCAACACTGAGATCTGCTTTGAGTTACAGCACAATGGCACTAAATATGCAGACCCAACTGATATTGCCAACATCCTGGCAGATAGGTTCAGTGCTAACTTTACCCCCCCTCTCACCCCCTAAAGAGCCCATCTCTATACCGGAAGAATGCAAAGTTCCTGTAAACACGGCTGCACAGGTAAAAACCACACTCTCCAAAGCCAAGAACACAGCATCCATGGGACCAGACAACATCCCAGGCTGCGTTCTACATGAACTACAGAACGAACTGGCACCCCACCTAAGTACCATGTTCAATCATAGCCTCACCTCAGGCTTTGTGTCTGCTGAATGGCGCACCGCAACGGTTATCCCACTCCACAAGGGGGGAGCCACCACGGACCCCGGGAACTACTGCCCCATTAGCCTGACGAGCCTGGTCTGCAAGGCCATGGAACGTATCATCATGGAACTTATAAACAAAGATATTGGTAATCTCCAAACTCTGGCTCCCACCCATGAAGCAGTCACCAAAGCTGTAGACAAGGGTAAGGTGGTTCACACAGCCTATCTAGATCTTGCCAAGGCTTTTGACACCATCCCCCACTCTCGAATTATAGATAAACTCACTAAACTAGGTATAATTCCCTATGTCACAAGATGGGTTGCCAACTGGCTCACTGACAGAACCCACACTGTGAAAGTAGCAGACTCCAAATCCGACTTCAAACCAGTGACAAGTGGAGTACCACAGGGTTCAGTCCTGGGTCCTCTCCTGTTTGGTATCTACTTCTCTGAAGTACAGGCTAACACAGAAGGTCTTTGGTTAATGAAGTTCGCAGATGACTGCAAACTAGAAGCCATAATCAAAACTCCTAACGATGTGGACATCCTACAAAAGGGCCTCACTGAGACAGATGCCTGGTGTCAAAGCCATGGCCTCAAGCTCATTGCCAAAAAAGTGCATTGTCATCCCCTTTGGTAAAAACTCTGTACCCATGAACTACAACATAGATGGTAGTATACTTAACACTGAAAGTGTGATAAGAGACCCTGGGACACAGGTGGAGAGTAGTCTCTCCTTTGATAATCACATTGCCACAGTAGTCAGAAAATCCTTCTACGTGGCACACCTCATCACAAAAGGTTTCTCATCCAGAAATAAAGAGGTCATTGTTCACCTCTACTCATCACTAATTAGACCCATTATAGAGTACAATGCCCCTTTTGGTATGTACCTCACAAGACATCTACAACAACTGGAAAGGCCACAGAAATAACTCACAAAGAAGATTACTGGCCTCAAACAGATGCCCTACGCAGACCGTCTCAAAAAACTTCAGCTTTACTCCATCGTATATCACCTACTCAGAGGTGATCTCTGCCTAACATACAAAGCTATGTCAAACTCAGAGCTGTTGGACATGCTCCACTTAAAGAAATCCCAATCCCTCCGGGCTACACGCTCTAGGGACCTAAACCTTGTCACCACATTAAACAGAACATGCCGGAGGGATAGATTCCTGTCCCAGAGACTTCCCATATGCTGAAATAAACTACCTATCTGTATCAAACAAAGCTCCTCATTAGCACTCTTCAAGAAAAATCTTGATGATTGGATGGGAAATAGGAAATTCACCCTGGGGATCACCTCTGTGGCTCTGCTCGACAGTGGCACAGGAAAATAATTTTCTTAGGTGGCAAAAGCCAGGGTACCTTTTTGACTGGGCTTGTATAGGCCCCAGGGCCGATAGCCTAGTACCTACCTATGAACCTATGAACCTATGAACTTGTCTGGAGGCCGTGACATTGACACCCTGTGAAGTTCTCTGTGAGGTCCCTTGAGGGATGTCTGTGTCAGCTGGACTATCAATCATGGCTTTCAGTTCGCAGTCATTGCCAAACATGGTCTGCTGTAGTCCACCTGTGTTTGCTTGTTCCTCTGAGACATATATGCCAAATAGTAGGGCTCCCAGAACTGAGTCCTGTGGGACACCAGTCGTGACTGGTCAAGAGTTGGACCTGGAGACCACTAGTTGTACCCTGTGGGTTCGGTGTGTAAGCCCTTTGGCAACCCAACCTGTGATGTATGGGTGTATGTACAGGCTGGTGTGTTTATCAATAATACCTGAATGGGGCATGGTGTCAAAAGCCTTGGCGAGGTCCAGGTAGTATGTGTGAACCACCTCCCACATCATCTAATGTCTTGGTGACTGTATGTTAGATGTCAAAAAGGTTCAGTAGGCATGAACTGCACTCAACCAAGCTGACCTGGGTTGGGTCACGTGTTCGGAGGTTACCAATGTCTTTGTTAATGAGTGCCATGAGGATGCGAACCATACCATTGCAGACCAAACTAGTCAGGCTTTTGGGGTGGTATTTACCATGGTCAGTTGCGATTCCACCTTGATGGAGTGGAATAACCGTTGCCACATACCATTGTATGTGCATGTAGCCTGTGGAGAGGCTGAGGTACGAAAGCTTAATTAAGTGGGGGGCAGGTTGTCTTGTACAGTTTTCAAGATGCAGTCTGGGACAGCATCTGCCTCCATTGATGCTATGTTCTGCTGTTAGAGAGGGCCATTTCCACTTGTGTGTCTCTGATGTGTGGGATACTGTACCTTTCAGGTAGTGTTGTGGGCTCTTTAGGGGGTGAAGTATGTACTGAATGTATCTGCAAGGATGTTGGCGATATCAGTAGGGTCAGCATATTTTGTGCTATATTTCACTGGCACAGTGCAAATCTGTGTGTCACCACATAGATCCTTGACATAGCCAAAGAAGGCTTTGTGGTTATCTTTCGAATCCTTGCGTATTCTCCTGCTGATGTTAGCCTTGGATGATGTCATGAGGGACCTACGTATCATACTAATAGTGGTCAAGGATGTCTGCCCTTCGTGTGATTTGCTGTTTGTCTGGAACACTGTCCTACTTCTGTAGTATAGCCTGTTTATTGCAGAGGTCCACCAAACCGGTGTCCTTGTCTAGGAGGAGTGAGTCTTGGTTTATCAGTGATAGCATGATCCATACATCCATGTAGGTGCTTATAGACTGCATTTGTAAATCTGTCTGTATCTTGAGCAGTGTTTCCCCTTAGCATGGGGGCTGTGAAACCCCCCACCCCTGTCACTAGTAGTGTAAATTTAGCTGGTTGAAAGGTATACACTGTGGTATCCGTGGGTGGGGGAGATGCTTGGCTGTGGAAACAGTGAATAGTTCATGGTCAGATCTAACCAGTGACTGGTTAACCTCTGCTGTGTAGCACCTGTTGCCCATGTTGGTGATGACCACTTCCAGTAGTTTCCACCCCACATTAGGGAGGTTACCACCTGATATAGGGCATCTGAGGTGATAAATTCTAGGAAGTGCTGGGCCTGGAAGTGAGTACTGGAGTAAGTTTCAGAGTTAATGGTATGGTAGTTAACATCGACAAATGCCAGGGTGTGCATTAGGACTGTCATGTTCTCCACTGTCTCCAGGTAGGTGGAGTGGTAGTTCTGGGCCATGGACGGTAATCTGTAGCAGGCCACAGTTTACATTGCAGTTGTGGCTGATGTTAGCTGCACATGGATGATCTCGGAGGTATCATACTGCCCCACTAACCTGGAGGTGTAAGTATTCCTGATAAATATGGATACAGCTCCCCCATGTCTGTCAGTCCATGTTCTGTGGCTGAAATGTGTGGTATGGGTTGTAGTCTGGTAGTGCTGGTGTGCTCTCAGGAGCCTTAAGACAGATTTCAGTTACTGCACAGATGTTGATGTTGTCCATCCTGAGGAGTGCTGTGAGTGCAAGCATGTTGTGATCACAACCCCTGGTGTTGAGTAGCATAACCCTCATTTAATCTGCTATTGTGCTGTTTATGGAGCTGGTATTCACCTTCGAGACTCTCCTAAATAAAGCACCATGGGAGCGCTAATAGCCTTGGTGAGTATTCCAAAGCCTAAGGCTGACACATAGGCCGATATGGTATTATTGCATGTATGTTCCCCATCTGTGCTTGTTTTTCATCTCTCCTGTAGGTAACCTACTGGTAAGCAACAGAAAGCCTTAAACTTATACAAGTCTTCTAGCTTCCAAGATAGGCTTTTGGAGTGACTAAGCATCAGTGTTCTGTATGTTCTTGCTGTACTTAACTGTTTCCTGACTACATGGTGATTTCTCACTGTATATTGTGATCTGAAGGTCTGTTTATTCACATATTATGGCTGTGATGGCCTGCACTTTAGAGGTTCACAGATAGCCTAGTACCTATCTGCCCAAGGGCAATTAGAAGCATAGCTACAGTGTGTTGGCTTTCCCTGCACCATTGATGAAGTAACTGAGCCTCTGTCAAGCATAGCCAATGAAGCAATTCCAGGCAGAGTTGCTGGAAGCTCTTAAAGACTGGGGTTATGGAGGGTGATAGGGGCACTTAGTGATCTAAAGAGGGCATGTTAATGTGACAGTTCAACACCATTAAATTCCCCCAGCAGGTCACGCAGCTATCAAACTGGACAGGCTCCCCACCCCCTGGCTGTATGGTTCTGGGACACATGATCCCAGGTATAGTCTGTTACCCATTCACACAACAAGGTTTCCCTTGAAGTGTGTCAGTGAGGAGCTATGCCTAATGTAGTTAGGAATGTAATGTATTGGCTCACAGTACATTTGTTATATGTTGTTGTTTCAAGAGTATGTGAAGCTCAGTGAGTTTGGGGGCCTCCTCCCTTTACTTAGCCTAACTTACACATAGAAATCATCTAAATAGGAAACAGATGGAAGCAACATTAATGTCAACAGTGTAATGGTTACAGCATCTGCATAGTATCTGTGCATTCGAGTTTCCAATCCCGATAAAGGCAGGGATGTTTATCATGTTCAAAAGTATACCTTAACCACAGCTTGCATATATAGGTAGTAATCATCTGTATAATAAACATTTGAAACACCCATATAAACCCATGTGTGCTGGAGAGTACAGTCAACAGTGAATGTAATGTTATGTCAGCACATAGTGAGATGCTACTTCACTGACATGTATATATCCTGAGTAGTTAGCGGATGTGGCCGTGTTTGCGCGCACAGGTTATATACTACACAGTTTGTTTAACTGTGTTTAACTGCTGCTATAATGTCCCACAAACACTTTTAAACATGCTTACAAGTGCTTAAATGAGCCTTATTCTGGAGTAAAAAACATTTGTAGAGCATCGCAGGTGTTGAACCCCGGACCATGCACACTATAGTCATGGGACTTACCACTAAACCATCATAGGTGTATACATGTTTCATGGCCTTGAGACTACACCTTATACCATATGCATTTCACTGTAATGATCAAAAATGGGACAGTCACTTTGTGTACATATGTACAGTACATTGTAATCTACTGTAGTTTGTGAGCCAACACATTCCAGTCTACATATGTAATACTGTTACAAAGTAATACGAAATATATATATATATATGTATATATATATATATATATATATATATATATACATGTCAGTGATGTCTGCACATATATATATTTAAATATACATATATATATATATATATACATATATATATATATATATATACACACACACACATATATATATATATATATATATATATATATATATATATATATATATATATATATATATATATATATATATATATATATATATATATATATATATATATATATATATATCTATATATATATATATATGTATGTATGTATGTGGTTCCACTTGAAACTGTTGAATGTTCAGAACATCGAAGTTCTGATCATCGAGACCAGAACATCGATGTTCAGAACATCGAAGGTTAAAAGTGAACCACACAAACAGAAATAAACTTACAAAATCTATTGTATGCTTCGCCCCCCTGCACTCCTCACACCCCCCTACTTTAATATTCCAACTCCAAGATTGCACTAAAGTGGGGTAAGGGAAATCGCCCATTTACCGCTATATGCGGTAGCACTAAACGGGAGATTTCCCGTACCCTACCTGCAGTGCCAACACTCAGATGACACACACACACACACACACACACACACACACACACACACACACACACACACACACACACAACATGTAGGGCACTTTGCTGCCCTGCATGCACACCCAACATTTTACATTTTTACTTACCTGGCACTTCTACTTTTAACCTTCGATGTTCTGAACATCAGTGTTCTGGTCTCGATGAACAGAACTTCGATGTTCTGAACATTAGATGGTTTCAAGTGGAACCATATATATATATATATATATATATATATATATATATATATATATATATATATATGTATTATACAGTTACATCTATAGCCATATATATAAACATCTGTAAACACACTTCATGACACAGAAACAATCCAAAGGAATTGGAGTTTACACAAAACACATGCAGCTCTGGTATTATAACAATTAATATTAACCTAATTCATCATAGAAGGGGTGGTTGTTGTGTATGTGAAGATTGGGGTGGGGGAGGAATGATGGGTAATGCAATCATGCATCAAGGAGGGCCTGTGTCGAATGTCCAGTAAATGAACTGGAGGGATATACATGGAGTGTGGGGACAATATAAAAAGTTCACAAAGCAAGAACCTTTCTCATTCATAATACACCCTGTCATGTCACATTGCAACACCTAATTTCACAAACATATGAAAATTAACATGTATCAGACATACGTACACAAACTGGCTGTCACATTTGTTTTCATTAGTGAGGAATGTCTGTAGTACTATGTATATTCTAAACAACATAACATTTGTACATATCGCAGATGCCATAGTGGTAAAGTCAATGACTGTGGTGTTCATGGTCCTGGGTTGAAGACCTGCAAGGGCTGTTAGGTTATTTGAGGGCCAGAATAAGGACTGTTGGATGCAGGTGGATTAAAGCACTCTTAAGAAGTTGTAAGCGGGTTTCCATGGGTTTGCGCGATGGTAAGAGGGGGCTGAAACACAGTAAATAGAGAAGCAATTCACAGGTTTAACCTTTGCTTAATATTGCGCAGACCATGGGTAAACCTGCTTACAACCATGTAAATGTGCATTATTCACACTTTCCATACTAGTGCCTAGGCTGAGAGGTAAAATAATAACACCTTCTAGGAGTAGAACCCGCAACCATGTACTCCAGCCTCAGAGACCACTAGCACTAAGCTACCTGGGATGTACCTATCCCAGTTGTGTATGCAGGCAGGTTAAAACACAAAAGGGAGGAATGTGTTGAAATAGGACAACCCGCACATGTACCCAATTAAAGGTTCATGCTCATATATATATATATATATATATATATATATATATGTAGAGAGAGAGAGAGAGAGAGAGATGCATAGAGACATGACAATATATACACGTATACATATATATGTAGATATATAGATAGGTTAAAAACATGTATATCTATATACATATACACATATATATATATATATATATATATATATATATATATATATATATATATATATACACATATGCACACACACACACATACATATATATATATATATATATATATATATATATATATATATATATATATATATATATATATATATACACATACATACATACATACATGTCTGTAGACAGCGTCTGAAGTGGTCATATCTGAGCATAACATGGACCATAGCAATCACACATTCCGCCCCCCAAACAATATGAACATAACATATGAAGAGTATATGCTAATACACTATTACAAATATGTTCTATGGACACAGTCACCAACACAACTGCAATGATTGCAAATATCCATAACAGAAATACAAAGACAGCTTTCATTTTGCAAAACTTTATTACATTTCGATGTATTGCCAAAAGGATTCAAGGACTAACAGTACCTGCATGCTATACAGGAAGCATTTAATAGTGCCTTAATGAATCAGCCTGCAATTACCACAGTATTAGTCCACTAAGGGATAGGTGTTCACATAGGGAAAGAACACCCACACACATATAGACATTGTGTAAAAGGGGTTCCTACACACCTGCATGTGCTATGTACACTCACGAACATCTACCCCACAACCAAAATAATTACATCAATACATACTGTCATACCATAACCAATTATTCAACTACTGTACAACATCTGCTGAAACCTTAACATACCTGGACACAGACACACTAACATGGTTCTATGTGAAATAGTTGCCATTATACAATTGAACAGATGCGGATGTAACAGGGTTTGTATGAACTAATCACGTTTCAGAGGGTTGAAAGGTTCGTACACCAGGAAATGTTACTGAGTACTGATTATCAGCACAGTATGATAGACAGTAACACCAAACTAAATATGTCTGATAAGCACACTGTAAACCCCCTAACATTATATGCATAGTTATGCAGCCTTGAGCTGGTCAAACAACCTGACCAGACTGAAACATATGCAGAAGTATTAGGTACAGACAAACCTTACACAAGTAGCAATGTTCAGAAATATAACAGCAGTACTCACATTTAGACCAAATCCTCTAGGCTTTACACACAATATATTACGGTTCGTCTCCATACAATATATTACGGTTCGTATCCATACAGATGGTTCGTCTCCATACAGCTGTTGCAATAGATTCCAAACAACACTTCCACGCTGTCTTCCTCAAAAGTAAGGCAAAGGGACAACACCCAAGTGGAGTACCCACTTTTACTCCACTGTAGCCATGGTACTGGCTAAGGCAGTAGCAGAGCAGCTGATGTGCATGTAATTAGCTACTTAGGAACACCAATTGGTTATCGGGATAGCACATGTTCCTGATCTGTAACTATAAAAGGTTGCCTTGTCACACACTCAGACCATCTGTATCTACCTGTAGGACAGTACAAAACACTGAAAGACGAACCGAAAATGAGTATTATACTAGTCAATAACACCTCCGATTACTAAGAAGGTATATATAACATGTAGTATGTCTATGTATGTAGTACCTGTACTGCAAGAATTACAGTGTAATCAATGCATATAGTAGAAATAGCTATCTTGTAGCAATGTATTGTTGAGCAGTAGTAATGCTTGTCTCTTCTATGTGTGTACTGCTGTAGGTCACACGGCAAACTCCACATACACCACAAGGGATGGTATGGGGTTGGAACCCACCAATTCGCTTCCAGCCACTGTCAGTGTCAGGATTTGTCCAACAAGTATGTGCTATAACAGAGGATAGTATATGTCGATATATTGTAACAGTCAACATATGTATGGGTGTATAAGTAAGATGAACATGTTAAAGGTGGGCTTACCATGCAAATATAGTGTGCATTGTGGGATATTGTGCCAATAACTGTGTAATGTATAGTATTTTAGACAGATCTGTATTCTGTTCTACATAGCAGTTCTGTTATGTTATGCAAACAGTAGTTATGTCTATTGGTAATTACATTACTTAATAACAGGATACATATCATTTGTAGTCATCTGACAATTCAGCAGCATGATAGCAAAGATAATTGGAAGAGCCAGGTAACTATCCATGCACATAACACATAGGTTTATAGGTTCATAGGTTCATACTAGGCTATCTGCCCTAGGGCATTTATAAGCCTAGCCAGAGTGTGTATGGCTTTCGCCACCCATTTTAAATTAATTTTGCTATGCCCTTTTTCGAGGTTAGTATACTGTGCCTCTGTCTAACAGTGACACAGAAGTGATACCTGGGGTAAACCTACGATCTCCCATCCACTCATCAAGATTCCTCTTGAAGAGAGTCAATGAGGGACTCTGCCTAACCTGGACTGGGATTTTATTCCAGAGTGAAGGGAGCCTCTGGGTTATGAATCTGTCCCTCCAGCATGTCCTATTTATTTCAGTGCTGAGGTTCAAGTCCCCGTAGCGTGGCTCGATGGGATTTGGATTTTCTGAGGTGCAGCATGTCCATTAATTCGGGTTGGACATGGCTTTATACGTCAGGCACAGATCACCTCTGAGCAGGCGGTATGCCACTGAGTAGAGCTGGAGTTTCTTTAACCGGGCAGCATAAGGCATCTGTTTGAGCCCCTTGATCCTCTTGGTGAGGTACTTTTGGGGTCTTTCCAGTTGCTGCAGGTGTCTGGTAAGGTACATCCCAAAAGGGCATTGTACTCAATTATGGGCCTGATGAGGGATGAGTAAAGGCACGATGACCTCCCCTGATCTAGATGTGAATCCCTTCATGATTAGGTGGGCTATATAAAATGTTTTCTAACCACTTTGGCCACGTGGTTGTCAAATGAGAGATTGCTATCAACTTGGGTCCCCAGGTCCCTAATTACTTCTTCTGTACTGAATGGATTACCACCTATGTGGTAATTTATGGGCACTTTGTTTTTGCCAAAGGGGATGACTATACACTTTTTGGCGTTTAGTTTGAGGCCATGGCTCTGGCACCAGTTGTCTGTTTCTATGAGGCCCTTTTGGAGGATGCTTGTGTCGGCTGGAGAGTCTATTATGGTGCCCAGTTTGCAGTCATCTGCGAACTTGGTCAGCCACAGTCCTTCCATGTTGGCCTGTACCTCCGAGAAATATATACCGAACAAGAGAGGTCCCAGGACTGAGCCTTGTCGGACGCCACTTGTAACTGGTTTGGAGTCTGACATGGCTCCAGCTATTCTAACCACGTGGGTTCTGTCCTTGAGCCAGTTTGCAACCCATCTAGTGACATAGGGGTTTATATTTAAGCTGGTGAGCTTATCTATAATGCCCGAGTGGGGTATTGTATCGAAGGCTTTTGCAAGGTCCAGGTAGGCTGTGTGGACCACCTTCCCCTTGTCAATGGCCTTGGTGACTGTTTCAAAGAAATCAACCAGGTTTAAGAGGCAGGATCTGCCCTTAACAAAGCTGAACTGGGTAGGATCCAGTGTCTGTAGGTCCCCAATATCTTTATTTATAAGGTCCATGATGATCCTTTCCATAGCTTTGCAGACCAAGCTAGTGAGACTTATGGGGCGATAGTTTCCAGGATCCATTCCACCTCACTAGTATCGTTTGCCAGCAATAACAGCTGTGCATGAGTACGTTATGCAAATGTGTAGTGACCCTTGTTACAGGGCTGGACCTCTCTAGTATCATTTGCAAGCAATAAGAGCTGTGCATGTGTACATGTTATGCAAATGTGTAGTGACCCTTGTTACAGGGCTGGTCCTCTCTAGTATCATTTGTAAGCAATAACGGCTGTGCATGTGTACATGTTATGCAAATGTGTAGTGACCCTTGTTACAGGGCTGGTCCTCTCTAGTATCATTTGCAAGCAATAACAGCTGTGCATGTGTACATGTTATGCAAACGTTTAGTGACCCTTGTTACAGGGATGGTCCTCTCTAGTATTGTTTGAACGCAATAATAGCTGTGCATGTGTACATATTAATCAAATGTGTAGTGACCCTTGTTACAGGGCTGGACCTCTCTAGTATCGTTTGCAAGCAATTACAGATGTGCATGTGTACATGCTATGCAAATGTGTAGTGACCCTTGTTACAGGGCTGGACCTCTCTAGTATCATTTGCAAGCAATTACAGATGTGCATATGTACATGTTATGCAAATGTGTAGTGACCCTTGTTACAGGGCTGGACCTCTCTAGTATCGTTTGCAAGCAATTACAGATGTGCATATGTACATGTTATGCAAATGTGTAGTGACCCTTGTTACAGGGCTGGACCTCTCTAGTATCGTTTGCAAGCAATAAGAGCTGTGCATATGTTATGCAAATGTGTAGTGACCCTTGTTACATGGTTGGTCCTCTCTAGTATCGTTTGCAAGCAATAACAGCTGTGCATGTGTACATGTTATGCAAATGTGTAGTGACCCTTGTTACGGGGCTGGGCCAAATGGCTATGTGCACACCTACATAGAGTGGATACTGAGAGAAGAGACGCACTGGTTGAACTACCAGGTTTGTGTAGCCCAACCTCTCATTGCCATCCTAACAGCCACTTGCACATACTGTTTGTAAGGTAGTGCACAGCACTGGTAATGAAACAGGTTGCATATCCTCTTTAACTCCAGTGTAACATCAGCAGTAGGAGTGTAAGATGTAGGAGACAGCTGCCCATGTGTAATAGCCGCTTCATAGGTGATGGCTCACACTATCTGATTATATTCTGATCATGTTGATAGTGGCATCAGAGTCTATTGATACATGACTCTGTTTGGAGAGTGGGTGTCTGCGCCCAACAGAGCTCATGGTTCTGGTGGATATGTGAGTATATACCCAGAGAAGGAAACAGACCTGTAGACACTTGCATCATCTGTAACAGGATGTGATGTGCTCCTCAGAGGAAGATTGCGGGTAAAGGTAGCTACAATGTTTCCGTAATAGCCAGTGTTGTCATGTCCATAACACAAATATTTACATGTGAGTATTGCTGTCTAAAACATCTTCATAAGCAATATGTAAACTAAATACAGTACTTGGTACTTGTAGTACTGAATGCTCATACAGGCATGTCCACTAGTCAGCTACTGGTGTTTACTAATGTCAGCTTTGTGTATGTGGCCATCCTGGAGGAATGTAATCTCTATGCCATGTACACTGCCAAACCCACCTAACACCATGCCCCACACATTGTTTGGGATGCAGCTACAAGGGTAAGCTGGAAGGCAGCCCAGTCTACAGCCATGACTGGACTGGACAGTCATGAGGTGTAGGTTAACACATGCAACTCATCAACACAGCCAACACATACCCTTACCAGAACACAGTAAGGACACCCACACACACTACCAGAAATCACACACATTCACAGACGCTTCTAAGTATCTGGCCAAACAAGTGACCCCCCAAGCAGGAAGAGACAGACACCGAAACACACAAACTGTATGACATAGTTTGCATAATTGTGCCGCACCTCAGAACACGTGACTGGAAGCATGCCCAACAGTACTCATTTGTGAATGCAACCTCTAGCACTATGTTACACACCAACCTATAAGAGGGCATACACACTGTTAGCTGCCTGTCTGCCATGATTAGCCACATACCCATACACTCAGACCACCTTTTGAACTATACTCATGGCTCTGGCATATTCCATGTTGTTGTGCAGGACCTGTGATGCAGTAGCTTGGACTGCATGGAAACACATGTAGGAACTGTCAGGTCTTGTAGCCCATGCAGGTATGTCCCAAGGCCTGGGTAGCATTCTGCCATTGGCCAGAATGATACTGAAGTACAGGTACAAAAGGATTGTATTTCACAATTGTCTAGTGTAGTGGTGCAAGTCAAAGGGTATCCAGTATCTGTCTGCCTGGGATAACATGGTTGACAGACCATGATGCTTTGCCAGACAGGGCCTGCACCTGTCACCCTTGGGAATCTGGATACTGCCTAGGGCTCATGCTTCCCCTATAGTGCCTTCATCATGCATAGTTCAGGTGAAGGTCCCCTGCTGTTACAGGGACAGCTAAGCAATAAACTGTGGGTCTCGCTACACAATGATGCATGTCAGAAACACTATACGGACACACATATGTCAATCCCTAACATGGAGAACATATCTGTGCAGTGGCTGAGACATGTTTCAATGCTCCGGAGAGCACACCTGCATGACCATGTTATAACACATACCTCACCTCTTGCCCATTATCCTTTATTGGAACACACTGGCCGCAGGTATGTCCATATTCCTGAAGGATATGTACACCCCGATGCTAGTTGCACTTGCATAACTTCGGATGCATTATGCTGAGCAACTACCTTTGTGCCAAAGTGGAATTCAAATTGCACCTTGAGACAGATCACCCACCAGGCCGCAGATTTCCCAACTGTCATAATGTGCTGTAATGGGGAAGATTAGGTCTGAGACTGAACCATAATAATGGCTGCTCTCAACTATTCCATTATGAACTGGGAAGACTCTTCATGTACCAACACCTGCACTCAATGCATGTAGGATTCCATCGACCCCACTGACCTGAATCACAGTAGTCCCCTTTTGAAA
>NC_056745.1:828112831-828239078 GCF_019279795.1 Protopterus annectens | reverse complement strand
AGTTAACACATGTACCAACAGGGATCCAACAGGTGTTATGCATTGCAATGATATCAGTATACATGAACAGATCGGCTCAAGACATACCACAGCCCTTACACAGCTGTGACACCTGACTGTTGCTGTACACCAATGAACACACATCTGGATATGTCATACATGTGATTGTGTGGATGTGTGCATGGACTGCACACACAACACATACATACATAGCCTTTAATGTACCTCATGCGTAACACTGGCCTAATCAATGGTACACACGCGAATGGAAGGTGGGCCCATGTCTGTTGAATGCTCACACTACAGGGGGGTAGCAATATTGACCGGGACACATACCCTTGTACTAGTCGCCTGTGACACCTGTGATATCATACCACAGTCCATGTGTTATGTATGTCAACACACATATCCAACAATAGCAATGCATACAAACATAGCAACTGGAGACACATGTGATATCTGTACTGTGCATGCAGCAACCATGCATGTGCAGTGGCCGATGTCCGTAACATAGTTGCACCTACCTATGACATGAGGTCGCAATGCAGACCCCCTCATTGACACCTGTATACAGTCACATACAAACAGCACGTATGGAGGGATGTGTGTACATAAAGTGGTGAACCACCTGTATAGATGTATGTGTGCAGGGGGTGGCTCACAGTTGTGTCACACACCATCCTATCATGCCATGTGCAAACAGTATGCTATGTCGCTGTTACGTGACGGTGCTGACATAATGCATACACAGCGGTCAGGTGTTAACAACTGTATGTCACATGGCACCTGTAACGCCTACAACCTCCCGTGTGCATATAGCAGCACATTTGCCAGATATAGCATTGGGACACATAATGCAATCAATACCGCTGCATGTCTATCAAACATGTCATCATATGGCAGGTGTATCATTCCCAGCACTGCCATGTGTGTCCAAATGTGTGACCAGAGATGCCACATATCATGGGGAATATGTCCCAGTTGCTACACATCCCTGTACACCGTTGTAGAGATCTGTACATACGTCAGTGTGGGATGCATGACGTCGGCTGGTGTGGTGCATCACACACGTCGGCTGTCCATATACACATGTGTGGTCACCACAGTGTGTGTGTGTGTCTGTATGTATGTCTGGTGCTTGGTGTGAGGGTGTATGCTAATATACGGTGGGAAATGTTCACTAACCCCACGTGGTGACTAACCCGTAATGGTGATGCATTGCACTACCCTGTTGATGCCATAGGTCCCAGCCATACTGGCTACCTGTGCATGTCCCTTCTCTGTGACACGTCGTGTGGGTGCATAATACTGTGAGGGTGATGACCACATAGGCAAAGGTCTCCACCTGCACACTATGGGGTGTGCGTTATGGTGGTGTACACCCCGTGAATGCAGCCATGTTCCCATACTGTTACATGGTCCTACTGCTGCACAGTGTGGCCTCCAGCTACCAAGTGACACCTCACATCATCATTGGCCAGACCGCTGTGTACAACCCCTGCACCATGTCACCATACCTGTAATGTGTCCTGCTATGTATGTCACATCTCTGTCCAGTGTAGCCTGTGGCACTGACCACATGCGTCAGGTGCAGTATATGTGTGGACATCTGTGTCATGTTGGTGTGTCCAAAAGTCAGGTTGAGGGTACATGTAGCATGCTGATATTGCCAGAAGTGCCTGTGAGTAATCCACAGTTACACGTGGGGGACTGCAAACACTGCTACCTGTAGGCACATGCAAGTACACCATAGGAGGGAACCAGGGTATCACAACCAACATGGTGCTACAGATGTAACCGAGACACATACCGTGAACATATCACAATGCATGCTGCACCTGCACTACATGGTATGACCAGTGCATGTCGACAGTGCACAACCTATGTCACATACACATCTCTCAGTATTCACACACAACCACTGCAACATACACATCCCTCACTATGCATACACAGGTAATATTACATACACCTCTCTCTATGCTGTTCACCCTGTGCATCAGAATATTTGTGCATAACCCTGCACCGATGGTGTTGATGACAGGGATGTGGCACAGGCTTCATCATATGCACAGGGTGATATGTTTGCCAGGGGCATAGGCTGCACGAATAGATAACATCATGTGTGTGTGTAAGGGCCGGTGAGTTGATTGGACATGTCTGTGCAGAATGCATGTGGATGTTGTGGAGCCCTACAGTTGTGTTTGCTGTGTGTGTGTATGTGTGTACACAGTTCTGCCATTTGTGAGGCCTACACAGGGTATACTTGACAGCCCCAGATTGTACAGAGCAGGTTGTACAGCTCACTGTGTCCGTCCACGGCCACGTGACCTCTACCTGCCTGGGGTTGCACGGGCAGTACCAGGTGGAGGTACAGAGTGGCTACTGTCCGACGACACATGTCCACTGGAACCGTATCCCCGCTGAGAACGTCCACGGCCACGGCCACGTGGCCTGCTGTGTCCTGGTATTGACAGATCAGCACCAGCTGCACTGCTACTGCTACCGGCACTATGGGAGCGGGCATGTGAGGTGGCACGCTCACGTCGACCTACACTAGGTGGTGTTGCTGGCCTACGTCCACGTGGCCTTCGCCTCACTCCTACCAGATGTTCCAGCACAGAAAGCTCCCGCTCGTGGATTGCCATGCCTCGGTCAAGGATTCCGACCATTTCACCTAATCGCCTATCCAGAACATTAGCAATCTGCTGTTGAGCATTTGCCAAAGCCTGGATGTTGTAATTTAGGGTATGGATAGCAGCCCTCTGCAGCCTCTGCCCTTCTTGGTTCTGCCATTCAGCACGTGCCTGTGCCGCCATTACAGTCTGGAACATGCGTCTGGTGATACCAGCTGCTGCACTCTGCCCTGCAGGTGCATGTCTGCCAGAGGTCCTCCTACGAGCAGCACCGGCCACATGCCTGTGTGGCACATCTGCAGTCATAACACTGACACCATGGTGTGTAGACACACCTTCTGTAGCCACCACACGTTCCTGTTCCACGCTAACAGACGCTGACTGTCCTTCCTCTATGGCCACTGGTGATGCGGTATGTGTTGGCAGCAGAACTGTGTGCGGGGAAGAGGGGAACATAGCTGGGATGGTAACCATTGTCACAGATTCAGCCCTTGACATCCCTGCCTGTACCTCATGCATATGTTCATCACCGCTAGTATCTGTGGGGACACTAACATCAGATGGACCGCAAGAGGGTAACGCACCTACATCACCTGTGAATGCAAATAAATACTGTAAAGTACGATAGACACAGACACACACACACACACACACACACACACACACACACACACACACACACACACACACACACACACACACACACACACACACACACACACACACACACACACAAACACAGACACACACAAACACAGAAACACACACAGAAACACAAACACAGACACACAGAAACAAACACAGACACACACACAGACACACACACACACACACACACACACACAGACACACACACACAGACAGACACTCAGTCACACAGACAGGCACACATACACAAACACACACACACTCACACAGATGCACACAAACACAGACACACCCACACACAGACAATCACACAGACACACACACACACACACAAACACAGACACACACACACACAAACACAGACACACACAAACACAGACACACACACAGACACACACACACAGACACACAAACACAGACACACACACACACAAACATACACACACACAAACACAGACACACACAAACACAGACACACACAAACACAGACACATGCAGACACACCATGCATTTGATTTGTCAGATAGCATGCAGCATGCCTGCGATACAGCAGAGGGCATGCAGCTCAGACATTAAAAGTGTTAGTAAGCATACCTCCCTGGGTTGCACACTACAGTAAGCAGGTGTCATATCAGTAGCCATGCAGTTCACACAATCATGGTAGTATGCATGCATTCCCGTGATACACCATGTGGCCCAGAACAGGATAACAGTACACATGGCTGACGTGACCTTGATATGCAATGGTGTCCTGACACATGTACAGCATCATAATGGGCTTCACATTGCAGTGTTGTGTGTATGCCCTACAGATAGAGTGCATGTTTAGCAAATGTGCATGAGCATGGGAGTGTAGTGTGAGCCGTCTACATTGCTATACAGTGTGAAGTACAGACACTGTGCCATTGCATGGCATCATGAGGCATCTATGTTGCTGTAGAATGCATAATATGTACACATTGCATAGCCATAACTGCAACACAGTCATGATGTTCAACAGATCGTATATGGTAGACTTCAGTGACACCTCCAGTAGCTGTGCACAGGCTTTTAGGTTGTCCAGTGTACCACATCAACTGTATAATCGGTCAACTAAGGCTATAATTGGACCATGTGTGGACAATGTGCAACAGGGTGTATACACATCCCATGTACTGTGTGGCTACATGTCTCCGGTCATCCCCCATGGCCATGTGTGCACATGTGTTAGCCAATTGTGTGTGATGGCCATCTATCTCACATGTCTGTGTTGTCCCATATGGCATACACCCATAGATGTCAGATATGTCACAATCCACAGGGCTATGCAGACAATGGGTTGGATGTTTGGTATGTGGGGTATAGGTCATGCGATAGTGTGACAATATTGCAGACAGAACACTACATGTCTGGGACATGTCAGGTGGCACATCACAATGTGTGCACCCAATGCAGGGGCATATGACACAATGGTGACACCTGTGGGTACCCATATCACAGCTCACTGTGTGGTACTGTGTGCGTACCACACATGTTGTTGCAATGCATACTACATATGCCTCCATTGTAGAACACCTCCACCGTTGTATGTACAGCAGACCACACATTTCGCAATGACAAGTACTGTGGATTCAAGTCAGTGTATCATTACGTTTGTATATATTGCACATGGGTGGCCTGTGTGAATGAAGGGCGGTGCGACCTGCATATCATGACTGGAACAAACATCAGGTGTGCAAGTGTTAACTGGCCACATGGCAAATAGATCTACACTGTAACATGCCTGATATTGATGATAGTCTCACCTGCAATGGACTCATGTCTGTGCGGCATGCCAGAGGTACCTGTATAGGGGTGACACACCAGTATGAACATTATCCATGACTGTATGACAGCCACAGGTTGCACTGTGCATGTGAACACATTCACCTGTGTAATAATATATAGTATGCACGTGTGCATACACAACATAGCATACTGTAGTATGCAGCATGTGTGTCCACATACCTTGCATATGTTGATACTTTACATAATGTACAGTGACACATGCAACTACATGGGATATAATAGCCATATGTGCAGTACTGACTTACCAGGCAACTCCAGGCTCATTGGTTGGGAGACACCCACCTCCACGATGGCAGCTAGTGTTTCTGGATGCTGTTCCCTGGGTGTCCCCAGACTGGCCAGTAGCTCTTCGGTGTGTGTGAGTGGGGGCTGGGTTGGTGGCCCACATCCTGTTCCACCTTGTTCCCTGGCGATTGCAGTGGCATGCTGTTTTGCATGTCGTATCAAGTCCGTGCAGTGTCTGCGCACCTGCTGGTAGGTGCGGTTATGGCCACCCACATCATTCACCCTCCTGCGTAGATCCTGCCACAGGTCACCCCGCTGCTGGGCATGCTGTGGCACATGGCTGAACAACAAGTCATAGTTGTCATGGAGCTGTGGGATGAGGACATCATCCTCCTGGCGGGTGCATGCTGGGAGGCGTGCACGGAGCATTATCTGAAAGACATAATGATGGTGACAGTTCACAGTTTCAGAGATGTACAGAGATACTGCTGCACATACATTTCTATGACATCTACTACATCTGCACAGTTATCTTTGCAAAGCATCATGACACTGAAATGACTGACATGTTTGTGTCACACACATGTCACACCCATTATAATTTGGATATCCTCACCATATATGTGTGTCACCTCATTACAGTGTTCATACTCCAGGTAAATTCTGTCTTGCTGTGGGCATGTCTTTTTGCCTGCACTTGTGTTCTTACCTATCTGCACATGCCTAGATGCGTCCACGGTACTGCTGTTGACCTGGATGCTGTGTATATGTCACATATCAACACAGACACAGCTGTAATGGACTTGAGCAGTGACAATGCACACATACGCATGGACACCTGTACATGCATGTGTTTTGCCATATACATCTACACAGCACTGTACAACTGTTCAACATCCTGCCACGGATTGCCTGTATTGCACATGTGATAGGCATGGGACAATGGCTAGTCAGAAGACATTCGCAGGGATGGTCATCAACCATAGCATGTGCGTGCATGGTTCCAAGCTGTAACAGACAGCCATTCTGCCACCGCAAGGTGCATCAGTGCCACATTACTGATCCAGTCAGTTGATAGTACATCTACCATGCGGCCATCACACTGTGTATGACTGGGATGACATGTGCAGCTTTGATGGACAGGGTTGCATGGTATGGCGGGAGTATGTCACATATATGGCACAGGGATCTGTCCAGCCTGTGGCAATCCTAGTATTAGGACGGTGGCTGTCCATGACATATGTCTTATAGATCAGGATATGGACATGTAGCATGTCCATCATCATGGTGTAGCAAATGTCTTTCTGCAAGGTAGACAGCATGCTGCATAGTGGAGGTGAGGATTGTGAAGGCTAGTATCGCACATCCATGCATAGCCATTACCCCTTAAAGGTGGTATGTGATCCAATATTGGTCACCACAGTGCTGTATATGCCTGTCCAGTGATCTCTGTGCTCATGGATGGCACCCTGACATGACATGAGTACCTCATTTGACTACCTAAGGGGCCTGGAGACGTCACCAAGTCAAGGGGTGCACTGCACAGCACCATCCCTTACACAGTGTCCATAATGTTGACCACAGCCTAGGTAGTTGTTTATGGGTACAGGGATGTTCACCTAGCGGTGACAATGCTGGTATCATCCATCAGACTGTGCACATATGTCACACACCTCACCCACACAGCCCATTCTGTATGTTGTTCGCAACACTGACACAGCTATACTGATAGGTCATGGCAATTCACAGCCTTACATACACAGATGCCTAACATTTGTCTGTGTGGTATGGGCTACAATGAGGGTGGGGTACAACACATTAACCCTGTTCTACTGTAGCTAGCACTGGTGTGATGTGCACATGTCAGTCTTGCACCTTTTGTAGTTGTGAGTCTGTCAACAGGCCACTGGTGGAACACTCCTGTGACATGCAAAGGTATTTGTAATCAAATATCCGTGCTGTCTTGTACATCTGTACTGCTAACATCTACAGTGCTAATGGTTCATGGACATGCACACCATACTCAGCAGGGTTATAGTGCGGTGCCACCCAAAATGACTGTCATCACCACTTGTGGGTTGATATTATCCAACACCCTATCTGTATTGTATGGTCATGCTAGGCACTTGTTCAGAACTTATGGGCATGTCATGAGCTACTGATTACTATAGCACCCATTCCACACCATTTCCCACAGGTACACTGGCTGTCCCACACTTCCCAGCTTGCTTATGGTACAACAGCTGCTGTACACACGTAACACACATATCCTGTGGGACATGGTTGTATATACAGGCATGTCCAACTGTCACGTACCAGTGCTACTGCCTGTCTATATGAGGGATATGTCGTACATGTGGCAATAGAGCAATTGTCTCATGTACACATTCAATGCTCACCTCCCAACATACGACACTACAGCCTGTGGGGGATGCACTTCTGCAGCCGTGCTGGGGGCATAGCTCTCAAGTGTACCTCATTACGAGGAACGTACCTCATTTGGGTTTCTAAAAGGTGCATGTTCCTCAAGGTTCCACATTGAAAGGGTCTGTTACACATTCATTGTTGGAAATTGTTTACCTGCTAGCCATGGCTAAATAGATGTGAATCATATTAATTCATTAGAATATCTTTGTTATACATAAAACCAGCCTATTTTAGCCATCATATGCCCTTCCTAGTTGAAGCTGTTAGTAAGCCAGTTGTAAGTGTTCCACGTTTTGCCCATTTGTCACACAGTATGAGGGCTAATGTTTCTCATTTTGGGGACAGGAGGTTGACAGCTATGGCTGGGGGTAATGCTGTCACCAACCCTAACTGCACCTGACAGTCATTTGGGGATGTGTAACATTCGCAACACACCCCACCCATCACATAGTCTCACATGATCTACACCACTGGCCACACCAACGAGGACGACTTGTGCAGTATGTCTCCATACTCAATGTAGGCACCAGAGGTAGCCCCCATCATGGAAGACAACATCACCAGCTTATAGCCCACAGACTCATGTGTGCCCATCACATACAGCCAATAGGGAGTTATAACATTCACAACACACCAGTCATAGATGACTCTGTAGGGAGTCACACTGCAGTTCCACACAGCAGGCTACACAAGGCGATAGTCGCTTACATCTTGCTGTCGGGTAACTGCTTCTGCAACATAACCTATGCACCCATGCCACACCTCACCAGGTACGATGTGACTGTCATTCTCCATGTTAGTGTGACTGCCCTGTAATGCCACTTCACAGACTACATGTGCAGGGACATGCAATAGCTCACCAGTCTTATAGCCCTGAGGGTGTGGGCCAAGCCCTGGGGAGCATTTTGCATTCGTCCGGACATGATACCACTGTACAATGACTGACTGTGTCACTTCAACAGTTGCCTATGCTCCTATTGTCATTCCACAGGCATCTGGTATCTGTCCGCTTTGACTGACCTGGTCAAACACAATGCTGTGGCACAGATGACTTGCACCTGTCAGCCCTGGGAATACAGCTCACATGTAAGGCTCTTGCTGCTTCTATACTGCCTGTCTTGCACAGTTTCCAATAACAGTCACTGGCAGGATGGGAACTGGCAGGCACAACATGGGGTCATGTGACACCATGCTTGCATCTTCCTCTGTGACGCACGCAGGCTAGGCACACCTTATAATGCACCACTCAAACATCTCTGCAGAGACTGCAACCTGCATCTAGGCTCTGCAGAGCACACCTGCAATGACAGGTTATAGACAGACCATACCTTTCAGGCACATACCTGGACTGGCACACCCACAGCTGAGGGGTTCCCATATCCGGAACACCATACCCCTCACGTAGAGCTTGCACGGCCAACCAAACATGAAAAAACACCAACGGCCAGCAAGATATTTCCAATGCTTTATTCAATAACAAAAATGGACATAAAAATGTCCAATAGTAATAAATTGCACCAAATTCAAAGACCATATCCCATGTCCCACTATGTTTTGCACACACCCTGGCAAGTTACTTAGCACAATGCATCAGAGGGGGTCCACGTGCAACTAACTGTGTCTGGGACAGCTATACACATTGTAACAAGCATACAGAGTCAACATCATACCCCACGGGTAACATACCTTCTATGTTGGTATATTGGACAGTGGGCCTCAGACAACTACTACTGATGTGTGACTGACACTACCCCACACTTCTCTGGGATAGCCACACATGTACCGACACATCCATGAGTCATAACCTCCGCTCTGCTGGATCAACCCATACACACCACCTCCTAGACCTACATTAACCTTGGCATGAACACTACCACCATGTGACTGGTGTTACACACCTGGGGTTATCCCCTCATTGGTGGATTCCGAACATATGCTAATCAACCTTGTTAGCCACATCCCGGCACCACACCCATCACAGCATACACAGTACATGAGTACTACAACACCTACTACAGACGTCTGCTGACAGCGGTTGTTAATGTCATGACACCCGTGCAGATGGACAATGCACATACAAATGCTGACACATACCCCAGTGCACTTCATTACCATGTACACATCTGCATGGATCATCCTATTCCACACAGAGCCATGATGGTACACACCAGATAACAGACACCACTCTAGTGGTCATGTTCCATGGACATATGATGTACAACAACAGGTGTAGGCTGTTGCACAGTGGTGTACATTCCCATGTGTGGGGTGGCACACTGGTCAGCCGTGGTGGGGCCACAGGGTTCCTCATCACATACTCCAAGACTAGCTATGTAAACATGACTGCCACACATTCCGGGGTGAACCACCAGGCATTATGGTGGTATGTCAGTAGTCGATGGCAACACCCACATCTGCTGTCACATACAACAGTCACTCAGGAACATTACAGACCCAGGTGATGTTGGCAACATGCTGGAGGATGGATTCAATGCTGACATTACACCCTGTCACTCACTACAGGGCCACAATCCATGCATGAACATTGTGGTGTCCCTGTGGTCACACCTACACAGTACTGACCTACACTCTATATGTCCTGGGACACTGGCCCCATGTCACCTTCCAACGTCCCAGGCTGTGATGTCCACCAACCTCTGAATTACATGTTGCCCCACTAGGCCACCATATTCAGTAATAGCCTTGTTTCAGACATTGTAGCCCCTGAATGGCACACAGCAGCATTTATCACACTACACACAGCTTGCACCACAGTGCACGAGTGGGACTATAGTTCTAAACACCTGACTGGACTGTTCTGCCTGGCTATGGGGCACATCATCAAGGACATCATTCACAGAGACACTGTTGGGCTCCCGTCCTTTGCTGCCACCTGGGTTGGGCTTGTTAGGGCCAGAGCATGGCCCCTACACATGGTGGCCTCCTTTCATACAGTTACCAGGGCAGTTGCTGATGGTACAGGAGTCCACACATCCTACATTGTCCTCTCATTGCCTTTCAGCACCATTCCCCATTCTGGTATTGACAACATACACATCCACCTGCACAACGTACCCTGTGTCTCAGGATGTTATGCTATGTGGCTCATGGACAGGACACACAGTGAGGCCAGCATACCATAGTACCTACTACATGTCAGGTACATTTGGCATACCACAGTCCTCAGTCATAGGGCCCCTCATGTTCAGTATATGCTTCCCTGCGGAACAGGCTAGCACAGGGGACTTTCCCTGCCTAGCTTTCCAACCCCTGCATACAAAGCGCCATGATTGCTCCACCGGCTGATACTAACTCCATCCATATGGGTGTCGCTGTGACAGATACATAATATGACTATCATGGCATCAAGCTGCATGATACAAGATGCATGCACATCACCTTTGCATTACACCATTCACCCACTGACTATCACATGGATGGTAGTCCCCTAGATACATATCACATTGTACATGTTTGCAGTACACACATATGTCGCACCCACTCCTGTGGTTACCATATTGCCACTGTGGCGTGGATATCCTTCTACGTGGCCACACATATCTGTACTGGGTGTGTAGCTGGTACATAGGCACCCATTGTACCTCTGAACTCAAGACATCTACACACATTCAAGGGTATACCACCCCATTTAGGGTGTACCTTACACAACAGCTACAGCTTTACATGCCACAACATTAACACGCCATGACATGTACTGAGCTCCGACAGTTTAAATATGCGGCTGCACTACGAACACCACATCTGTACACATTTGCATACTACATACTCAGGGGTGACCTTTGCTGATCAGACAGGGCCCATATCCACAACTTTATTAATGGATATACTCCTCATACGCGACATAAGCAGAGGCCACTGTGAGCAACATGCTCATGGATATGTGCACACATGCCACAACGAGTGGGATGTGCTTGTGGGTTACATTCCCTAACCGGATACTCACCATGCTTTGGAACATAAGTCCTATGTACATCAAGCAGGGACACTCAGTAGCACTGTTCATGTGATACCTCCCTTGGTGGTTGGGAGATACATGTAGGCCTGGGATCACTGCAGTGGCTGTACTGTGCAGAGGTGCAGGTGACACCTGGCTCTGCTGTTCACAGGACACTACCCTAGAGAGGTGCCACTAGTGTGAACACTGTAGTTGTGCTTACACATGGACTTGCCAGACTGCATAGTACCCCACTATGCACCTGTGAAGCTATTACATGTCCTTTGTGCATGGTTACTTGGTAGCCCTTCCATTTAGATTAGCTATCATGCAATTACAATGTCCCATGCCTACAAGCCATATGTATCCTGTTATTGTACATACCAATAGACGATACCTGTGGTATGCATGATATGCCTGTTATGCTGTGCAGAATATCTGTCATATCTACCTATAATACTATACATTACACATATTTCACATAGTATCCCATAATGCAAAGCATACTTGCACAGCGGGACCACCTTAGATATGTCATTAATGTTATATGCCCATACACATGCCTGCTGTGACAGTATATCAACATATACTATCCCCTGCTATGGCACGTCCTTGTTGGACATACCCTACCACTGACGGCAGGTTGTATGGGATTGTTCTGGTTAACGCCCTCATGTAGCATTCCTTGTGATGTCTGCGCTGTGTACCTTATGTCCCACTGCTGGACGCACAGTTTCTACAAGCGTTAGTATGCTCAGCAAGACATCACTACATAAATACCTTTCCCCACTTTATGCATTGCGGACACGTTTAATTAATGCAAACCAGGCTATACATACAGTAAAACTAATTAATACAGATCATGCTATACATAACCTTACATATCGGGCGTTCTACATACCTTGTTGTCGTTATGGCGTTTCGTTTCTATCTCTCTCACAGTGTTTCAACTGGTATTCGGTATGAGCATACGGCTTGAATGTCAGGCAAGTCATCCTTATATACGTCAATACCTGTAACATGTGGATTCATCCCGCCAATTGGTGTTCCTGAGTGACTAATTACTTGCATATCAGGTGTGCAGCTACTCCATTCGCCAATTACATGGCAACAGTGGGGTATAATTGGATTCTCCACTTGGGCATTGCCTATTTGCCCTACCTTCGGGGAGACGGTCTGTATTGTGTTTTGTTATGTGTAACTGCAACTGCTATGCATGGAGACAAGTATACTTTGGATTCATGTCCCCCGTGGATTGTGTGTGACAGGTAGAGTATTTGGTTCAACATGTGGGTGTTCCTGTCATCCCAACTTCTGATAATGGAGTATTGCAAACAAAACCTGTAACATGGCTGTTTGTTCCATTATACGACGCTTGCAATTATGCATGACGCCTTTAATTGTGTCTCTCACACGGTATGTTGAGGGTTCTGCAGATGTAATTGACTGGATGTTTGTGCTGCTATTACAGTTTGTATTGCTTTAGTTTCTAGTGTGGGGGATGTCGGTGGGTGTACGTAGCATGGCCATTTTGGGTCATTTCCTGTCTTTTCCAGCCCCCTGCTATAAAGCACGCTTTAGCGCGCATTAGCGCGACTTAGCCCGATTTAGCGCGGAGTTGCTACCGTTGCACACTAGGGCAGCGCCGGTTAAGCAGGTTTAAACTATTCGGGCTACCTAAAGTCCACTCTTCAAATTTTCCCTTAAAACTACCTTCCTCGAACTATACTACTGATCTAATCAGCGTATCCTATAATTAAAAAGATCATCTCTACTTGACTCCAAGTAGACTATTCTCTATCTGTTAAACGTAGCACTTGCTCCTACAGTACTTATTACCTTGATACGGCACTCTTGTCATAGATAGTACCCCAAAAGGCAACCCCCATTTCTCGGTCACCCACGCCCGAATCTTTTTAAAGTTTTTTGTCTATTCCTTCTAGCATGTCGAGGGATCAGTTGCTAGTGTCCTCTCCTGCTCAGCTGGTGAACCTGGGAATATTGAGGCAATGTTACAATTGCCTCATGTACACAGACAACCCTCTCCTCCTCCCACAAAACACAAATACATGCGAGATGCAACTATACGGCCAAACTGGAGGCTGAGCTCTCTCAACATAGGACTGGCAAGACCAGTCAGGAGGAGAAGGTTACCACACACACTATAGACCCAGTCTCACATATTACCATTACAACCTCAAATCATACACATAAACACACAAAGACATACTGGAGGCTCTGATCAAAATCTACCAAAACAGCAGAGGCCACCAAAGCAGACACCCAAACAACCACCACCTCAGAACACAACACCTGCAACACATAGACCTCACAGTCAGAGTGTCAAACAGTCACAGCCCTTAAGGCCAAACACAATGCCAGACACACTAGTCATTGGTGACTCCATAGTCAGACACACTGATGTCCCGCTCACCAGACTGAGTAAGGAGAAGGTCACAGTAAGCTGCCTGTCGGGCACTAGAATCCGCCACATAACGCAAGCACTCAGGTCTCTCAACAGCAGGTACAAATATGACTCAGTCATTGTCCACGCTGGTGTAAACGACCTGAGACGCACTCCTTGGACTACATGAAAAGAGACATTGAGGAGCTCTCTGATTATGTAGCCCAGACAGGTATGACCCTGACCTTGAGCAGTATCCTACCTTCACCAAGAATGATGCCACAATACAGAGATAAGATGATCAGCTTTAACAATTGGCTTAAACACTGGTGTCATTCAAAGGGGATCCAGTGTCTGTCTGCCTGGGGTGACATGCTGGACAAGCCACGCTGCTTCGCAAGGGACGGCTTGCACCTGTCACCCCTGGGATTCCAGATATTGGCAAAGGCTCTTGCCACCCCCATAGTGCCTTTTTAGGCAAGGCTCAAATTCTAAACCTACCACCCTAGAACACAAAAAAGGAAAAAAACTAAGGGTAATGCTGCTCAATGCCAGAAGTCTAAATCTCAAAATGCACGCACTCGAGGCCCTTCTCAGTATGGAGAACATCGATGTCTGTGCTGTGACAGAAACCTGGTTCAAGGCTCCTGAGAGCACCCCAGCTATCAGGTTTTACCTCATATCATGCCCGCCCCAAAATCTGGACAATACCAAGAAAGGAGGGGGTATCCATATTCATCAAGGACACCCACACCTCAAGACTGGTGGCAACGCACGATGCATCGGAGACCATCCAGGTGCAATTAACCATAGGCAAGACTGCTCTGCAAATTGTAGCATGTTACAGGCCACCCTCACAAACTCAGGAACCTCACATGGCCTTCCTGAAAACACTAGAGGGATAAATGTATCACCAAACACCATCATACTAGGTGACTTCAATTACCCTAATATAGACTGGGAACACTACTCAAGCCCAAACACCCTAGCCCAAAAGTTCCTGGAATTCATAAACTCAAATGCCATGGAACAACTAGTCACCATCCCCACAAGAGGAGATAACATACTTGATCTCATCATCACGAACATGGGAGCACAATGTTCAACACCGGAGGTGTACCCTCACTGGTGAGATCACACCACAAACTAGTCTGGCTGGAGGTCCTCATCCCGCCCGCACCTGAACTACAAGACCACAGTAAAGAACTTCTCAAAAGCCGACTTCACACTTCTAAAGACTAGTGTGGTCTCCTTTAAGGCCCCCGAGCGGGCGGAAAACAGTACTCAAGCCGCTGAATCACTTACAAATGCCTTCTACCAGCACCTGCAGGACTGCATGGATAAGGCAATCCCAAGCAAAACAAAGACTCTTTGTACCAAAGGCAAGCATCCAGTCTGGTGGACCCCAGCCATAAACAAACTCTACAACAAAAGGAGGAAGCTACTACAAGATAGAGCAAAATCCTTAAAAGGTAAGACACCCTTGATCACTATAAGTAAAAACTAAGAGCTCTCATAAAATCATCCAAAGCAAATTTCGAGAGAAAAATAGCTAAAGACTCAAAAGACAATCATAAGGCCTTCTTTAGCTATGTTAGAAACCTGGGAGGAAACTCCCAGATATGCTCAGAGCTAGTTCAAAATGATGTGAAGATTACTGATCCTACAGACATTGCCAACATACTGGCTGACAGGTTCAGTGCAAACTTCTCCCCTCCCCAAAGAAGAGATATCTTTACCAAACGATTGCAGCCCCCAAACATCTCCAGCCCAAGTGAGAACTGCTCTCTCCAAAGCAAAAACACAGCATCCATGGGACCTGATGGTGTCCCCGGCTGTGTGCTCCATGAACTCAATGAGGAATTAAACCCACAGCTAGGACAGCTGTTTAATCAAAGTCTTACCTCTGGATACGCACCCAGGAGTGGCACTGCAACTGTGGTACCACTTCACAAAGGCGGTGCCTCCACCGGCCCTGGAAATTACCGGCCCATTAGCTTGACAGGCCTTATCTGCAAAGCCATGGAGAGGATCATAATGGGCCTCATAAATAAAGACATAGGAATTTGCAGACTTTGGATCCAACCCAGTTTGGCTTTGTCAAAGGCAGATCATGCCTTTTAAACTTGGTTGACTTTTTCGAAACAGTCACCAAAGCCATTGATGAGGGAAAGGCAGTCCATACAGCCTACCTCGATCTGGCTAAGGCCTTCGATACAATACCCCATTCGGGTATCATTGAAAAACTCATCAGCTTAAATGTCAACCCATACATCACAAGATGGGTTGCAAACTGGCTGAGTGACAGAACCCACAGGGTCAGAGCTGCTGGCACCATGTCAGACTCAAAGCCTGTCACAAGTGGTGTCCCACAGGGCTCAGTCCTGGGCCCACTCTTGTTTGGCATCTACTTTTCCAAGTACAAGCAAACACAGGAGGGTTATGGCTGACAAAGTTTGCAGATGACTGCAAACTGGCCATAGTAGAAAACACATCTGACACAGATATCCTTCAGAAGGGTCTCACAGAAACGGATAACTGGTGCCAGAGCCACGGCCTAAAGTTAAATGCCAAAAAATGCATAGTCATACCCTTCGGAAAAACAAGGTTACCCCTAGCTACCAAATAGGTGGCAATCCACTGAGCACAGAAGAAGTTATCCGGGACCTGGGGACCCAGGTTGATAGTAGTCTGTCATTCGACACCCATGTAGCTAAAGTAGTTAGGAAGACCTTCTACATTGCCCACCTTATCATGAAGGGATTCTCATCTAGATCAAGGGAGGTCATAGTCTCCCTTTACTCATCACTCATCAGACCAATGATTGAGTACAATGCCCCATTCGGAATGTATCTGACCCGACACTTGCAGCAGCTGGAGAGGCCACAAAGTTCCTCACCAAAAGGATAAAGGGTCTCAAAAATCTGTCCTATGCTGCCCGACTGAAAGAACTCCAGCTCTATTCAGTCGCACGCTTGCTCAGAGGTGACCTTTGCCTAACATACAAGGCCATGTCAAACCCAGATTTGATGAATATGCTTCACCTCAAAAAATCTAGATCCATCAGAGCCACAAGGGCGGGAGACTTAAACCTTGACACGGCTATTAATAGGACGTGCTGGAGGGATAGATTCATCACCCAAAGACTCCCTATGCTGTGGAACAAAATCCCGGTACATGTGGGGCAGAGCACCTCGCTGGCCTTGTTCAAGAGAAATCTTGACCAATGGATGGGAGATCGCAGATATACCCCAGGGATTACCTCAGTGTCACTGCTCGACAGAGGCACAGCAAAATAATGGGTATAGTTCCCCATACTAAAGGGGTGGCCTTAAGCCACAAAACGATGGGCTAGGCTTGTAAATGCCCTCGGGCAGATAGCCTAGTATGAACCTATGAACCTATGAACCTATATACAGGTTTGTGGGCCTTGCATTTCTACATAATCCGTATATATGTGTGTGGGCTCCGTCCCTAATTAGAGAGCTAACAGTTAGTAGACTTATGTTACGGGATTGTACGTTGGGCCATTGTTAATTGGTTTCTATATCATCTGCAGGTGAGCTTGCTACTTGTATACCTCCGTAATTGCAGCAATATATCAAGGGATATGTGTAAGTGACAGCTATCCCTTGTATTTCTGTCCCAGATATTTGCAGTCATTGTGGTTGTGTTGGTAAAAGAGCCTTTTTGCCATGGGTTGCCACCTTTTCATATGGTCATTGTTGGACACTTGCGGGACACACAGTGTTGTTTACAGGCCAACATGTAGCCACGGTCAGTACACAGGTTAGCACATACTTTTATCCTCAATACATACCTATTGTTGTGTGACTTTGGCTACTTATCATATTGCATGTAACATTTATGTTTCTTACATACAGGCATAACTATTAAATACGGCTGTTACATTATATATGGGACATATTTATGTCCTACCATCTCGGACATTTGCCCTTTGTACTGTTTTATGTCAGGACACACCTGCCCAGGGTGGGGCTGTCCCTACTACTGTGGGACAGGTAGTAACCATATGCCTACGGCTAGCTATACCCACTCCTACCGTACTGATCTGCCTCTGACTTGGCACTAACAAACACATGTTGCAGACGCACACACACATTACAGTCACACAGACGCATACAGCACCCTCAATGCACACTTACACAGACTACGGCACTCACAGACACAGTTGAACACAGTACCTACATGGACTGCAACACCGGCAGCGGTGACTAACTGTCCCTTCATATCATCATACTATTACTCGCGGCTGTACTGTTCCAGTACTGTGTTCTATCGGTCTTTCAGCCTCGTGGTTACACATGTCGGTATGTTACACATTCCATGGTTGGCAGAATCCTATTTATTTGTACCTCCAAGGTGTTATGAATGTCGTTGAACTATCTATTATATTTGCAGATATCGCTGAATCCATCTATATCACCATATATCACTCTATTTGCCTTTCTATCTGTATTATATATATGCATATGTGTACATATATATATATATATATATATATATATATATATATGGTGGGGAACATGACAGGCACACAGCACCACCATATGCTGTAAGGCTCATGTACTGTTCAGGTGTTGGCATTCTGTGTTCCACTGGCTGTTGTGTTTACAATGTTTGAGGACTGCCTATGTAGGAGTCACACATTGGGCCACCTATACATTACAATTTACAGGTGGTCATGTTTGTGTGCCATCCATTTTACTGTGTGTGCAGGTGGAGAGGTGTCAGTCCGTAGGGGCCTACACTGTCAGAGTATGTGCTATACGTTCCCTCTTTGCCAAGGCGTAGGCATATTGGGCACGCCTCCATCTGCCTACTGGGGCTGGCACAGTGTGTTCATGGTCTGAATCCCTCTGTGCCTGTAATGGCCTTGGCAATTGCGGTGGGCTATGACGGCCTTCACCATTATGTCCCTGCTGCAGCTGCTTCCGCAGGATCATATTATGTAGCATGGCACATACTATGATGATGTGGGCACACGTGCCTAGAGAGTACTGCAAGGCTCCACCAGATGTATCCAAGCACCGGAACCATGATTTCAGCATCCCAGACACACGCTCTATGATGATTCTGGTTTGTGTGTGTGCCTCATTATGGCATTCTTGCATGGGTGTGTGTGCATTTCTGATGGGAGTCCTCATCCATGGCTCCAGTGCATAGCCAGCATCCCCCACAAGATGGCCATGTGGGATGTCCCCCCTGACAAATACCTGATACAGCTGTGAGGCATGCCAGATATGGGAGTCATGGTAGCTTCCAGGGCTGCCAGCACAGACATCCATGATAATGCCCTGGGCATTGCACACGACCTGGCAGTTGATGGAGTGGAATCCCTTGCGGTTTATGTAGCGCCTACAATGCTCACCGGGTGGTGACTTGATTTGTATGTGCGTGCAGTCTATCGCACCCAGTACCTCCGGGTAGTGTGCCACACTTTGGAAGAGGCACATATTGCTGGCCAACTCCTCCTGAGTTCTGGGGAAGTATATCTGCTCATTGGCATGTGGTAACATGGCATCCAGGAACTGGTGTAGTACCCTGGATGCTGATGCCTGTGAGATACCCATTATATCTCCAGTTGGCCTTTGAAAGGTACCTGTGGCCAGTATTCGCAGGCTTACACATACCTTCATGTCCACAGGGATGGGTTCCCCTGTGTTGTTTCTGGTTCTCAGGCGTGGCCGGCACAGCTGCACTATTTGCTGTAAGATGTCCCTGTCCACCCTGTAACACTCTACTATCTCCCGGTCATGTAGCCCCTGGTAGGTTACCCTTGGTCTGAACACTCTCCTTCTCCTCCGAGGCCTGCGGTGGTTGTCGGCATCATCCTCCACAACACCGTCAGTCTCTAACACATGCTGATGAATCACAGCTATGGCAGCTCCCAACATGTACATTTTAAAAGTTCCCCATGTGTTTACACCTATGGTGCGGTGTTTGGGAATACACAGGTGTGTGTTGGGTGCTTTCGCACTTTATACTATTGTGCTGTGAACACCGATGATGTCATAGGGTGTGTATGTACGATCGTAGCTACAGGGTATCTTATGTGTTTTACTGCCGGAACTACTATTGTGGTGCCTTTGGTGTTGGATTACATTTGCCTGCCGTGGATTACCTCTTGACCTTCCCTTTACATTTCTGCACGTTGCACCTACCATTTTCTGGCGTGCATCCTGCAGCCTACTTTCATTTGTACTTTCCTGGACCTGGCGTATCTTGCGTTATGTGTGCTACTGCCGGTCTGCTGTTGGTTTGCTTTGCTCTGCTGTGTCAGGTCTCCTGTCTTTGCAATCCAATACCTCCCCTCCTTTCTTTGCATTCCAATGCCTCCCCTATCCTGTTTTGCAGGTTTCTTCAGGCAGACTTGTCAGCTGCCATCAATTGGCCTTCGTGGGTTGATTGGTGTTGATTGCTCATTAGTGCTCCAATTACCCTACTTCCGCATTTCCTTCTTTTCTTCCCCTGACCTTCCTGTTTCTGCTATTGTTTGCAGCGCGTGCGTCCGATTACTGGGTTTCGGGCACGTTTTCATCCTCGTACACATGGGCTTTTGGGCACCATGTGTGCTCTCAGCTAAACGATTCTATAGCTTCCTCCCCACCCCTGTTCTGCAGCTTTGCTTAGCAACGAACAGGCCAGATTTGCATTGCTCCAATGTGCTTACTGCTATGGTGGCACACCCCTCTGCTGATGTCATGTATCTCCTCTGAGCCACTCCTCGGTGTTATACCACTGCGCCGTATGGTACAACCTTCATCTGGCGGGACATTTGAGATTCAGTATTATCTGCCTCATTTGCATGGCATTGACTACTAATTCATAGTTACCGCGTCAAACACTATCGCAGGCCCTTAGCAACCCTTGCACCTTGGTTGTGGTGTTCCATGCCTACCATTGTGTATTAAGCTGTAAACCTGATTTCTATTACGTTGCGATTTTATGACATTTTTATATAATTTCTTTATGTTACAGCTTCCGCACACATGCCCTGCGGTTGTGTTGTGCGTTACTGTGGACATGACATTAAATGTTGTTATTTACATCTTGTGCATCTTTTCTTATGCCATTGGCTGTGTGTTTTGCCATTGGCATATGTTAAAGTTGTGATACCTGGGTCTGGCCCTCTTCCATAGCTCCGATGTTCTGTTTGGGAAAATGTAAAGCGTGTTTTTTGGTTTACATTTCTGTGGGCTTACGCTATGCCTGCACCACTTCATGAATCGCTATATGCCTTCATTTGCATGGTGCGACACTGCACATGGGGTGATTAGCATACCTACGCCAGGGGCTGCGCAGTTCTGGCCTATGCCGGTAGTGCACGTGGAATTGGATCGTACCTGAATCGCTCGACAGCCATATTTGGCATTATACCGCCTACGCTATGCCTGTGCCTGGCGCAAGCTTCATGAATCCCGGGGTCAGTCTCATGCTAGAGATTAAAAGCAGTAAGTCCAAAAACACATAAAAGGCTGGAACTGTGTCATTTACGTGTTTTTGGACTTACTGTTTTTGCGTGGTGGGGAACTAATAAAATCTGCCTTGGTGTTTACTTTAGAGAGTAGTGGCCCTTCTATATTTAGTGCTTTTGTTTGTTTCTTGGTTTACTTTGCACTGAATACTTCATGTTGTTTATTAGGGATTAAAAGGGGACAATGTTGCTTAATTAGAAAAACAGTAGCAGAAGGTAAAACCACTTTTGAAAAAGGATAGAACTTCACTCGCCACACCTATGTGGGAAAATGAAAAGTCTAACAGTTTTTAAAGCTTTTTATTATTCAGAGCACCACCTCATTATTGCCTACTGGCTGTAAAATGCTTTGAAAGCATGTAAAACACTTTACAATCCTTCATTTTTATTTTCTGCAGTTGTAGTACATGGAGCAGATAAAGCTTTTGTAGCACATGGAGTGCAGCAATTCTGCTCTGATATTTGGAAAAAGACAAATCAGTTAGGCACCAGAGTGGAGTGCAACCCCACCTTAACAAATGTTAATCGCCCACTTCTAAAGTTAAGTTCAGGTCTAATGCTTATCAATATAATCTGCCTGCACTGACCAGCAACAGACTGCAGCAGAACAAAAACATTTGTTTCTGCCTGCTGTCGATACCAATACTTTTTCAGTGAAATGAATTTTAGATTAAATGAGTGCCAATAAAATGAACTTAAGAAGAAATGATAGGGACATATATATCAATAAATAGATAAACAGCGAAATACCTGTATATGTAGAAGTACTTTTCACACCCATTGTTTTCCATATATCAATAATTCTAAGTACCCACCCAGCAAACCAGTATTTTTCTTGAGTAAACTTCCCTTACTTCAAATTGCCTCCTGTTCATTTCCCAGATCTCCCATCTGCATGACAACCTCACCACACTCTGAGGGGGTCCTAAAATAATCTTGCTCCATCCTTGGCACATAAGAGATTTATTTGATTATGTTGCACTTTGGTTAACTGATTTAAAGAGCTTCTGCTTTCTTTTTTACATTATTTGTTGATGTTGCCTTTAAATAAATTTAAAGGTCCCCAGTACTTGAAACTGCCTTGTACAGGAAGTTTGTTTAAGCTGTTTTGTTGTAGCATTAGTCTCTCAAGCAATCTTTTGGGGTGTTTTCACACCGAGAGGTTATCAGTACCCTATAAAGATGCAAACACCTATACAGAAAACTTTATCTATAAAACTACCCTTAGAAATGAAACCTGTATCACAGTGTGGCTAAAATAAAGCCATTGCATAGAGACAAGCTTAGAACAGCTAATTTGTACTTTATAAACACTACTATCAGATCTTAGCCCAATATAACCTCCTCTAGTGCTAAACCCAAAAGTCCAACCAAGGAGACCTCTGTGTAACCCAATCCACAACCTACAGTAGCCCACCCACATACAGGTCTGTACAACATGGATATGCAATTTTCAAATGTATCCATAGCCAGCTTGGTAGATATGGGCATCCTCAGATAATGTTGCAATTGTCTCATGTTCACAGACAACCATTTAATCCTTAACGAAACAAATACAGATGCAATAGATGCCCATACACAATTTCACTGGAGGCAAAAAGTTTGTGCACAGTGTTGTCAAGAACACACACTACATCCACCACACATAATGTTCACCTAAATCATAGACTGTCTTATGCTGAGGCACTAAAAAGCAATCTTCCCAAACCTCAAACAGCTCCTACGCCTACAAACAGAAGCCTTATCCACAGCAACCTCTAAAGCACTCACTAAAAGCAATACCAAACATCACACATATACCTACACTCAGTGGAACCCAAACACCAAAGCCCATAAGGCAAGAAAATGCATTACCTAGGACTCTTGTTATAGGAGACTCCATTGCACAATGCACAGATGCCCCAGTCACCAGACTGACCAAGGAGAAGATAACGGTTAGTTGCTTGTCTGGAGCAGGGATCTGCAAAGTTATGCACGACTCAAGTCACAACATTACAGGTACCAGTATAATTCTATCATAGTCCATGTGGGTGATAATGACCTAAGACATACCTCCATGCACTATATAAAGACATGTATTATTGATCTCTATGAATATGTGTCTGAAGCAGTTATGTGGCTTGCATTGAGCAGCATTCTACCTTCACCAAGGATGATGCCACAGTACAAACAAAAGGTAATTGATTTCAATACTTGATTCAGTTTCTGGTGTCAATATCTAACAGCCCAAGAGGACATGGTCAACAGATCACAGTGCTTTGCAGAGCATGGTCAGCACTTGTCTCTGCTAGGCTTCTAAATATTGGCCAATGTTGTATCCACTCTCTTGAAGCCTTTTTTAGGCAATGCCAAATCGACAAACCTATTGCCATGGCAAATAAAACCCAAAGAAGCCTAAAGGTGCTAATGCTCAATGCTAGGAGCCTAAATAAGAAACTCTATACCCTACAAACTCTCCTCATACTGGAGAAACGTTGCCATTACCAAAACATGGTTTAAATCCACAAAGGGTAGTCCAGCATTACAAGGCTTCTGTGCCTTGTATACAATTAGACCTTTAGCTGCACAGACAAGGACAAATGATTAAGGAGTCTTAATCTATATTAATAACAAGTATAACACTAGGTTGGTTAAATAGGACGATGCCCTGGAGTTTACACACATGCAAATCACCATAGAAAAAATCCTATACCTTATCCTAGCAAGCTACAGGTTACCCTAAATGTCCCAAGAATCTCATTGCTCATACCTAGACCTACTGGAGACACTCACCATTAAACCAAATACCCTGTTCCTGGGAGACTTTCACTAACCCACTATAGAATGGGAAACACACACTGCCTCAAACTCACAGGTACGACAGTACCTGGACATCATTAACAGAAATACCCCTGACCATATAGTGCGCACACCCACCAGAGGTTCAAACATACCTAATGGTAGAGTGCTGCAGCCCTCACCTCCTACTCGACTGAGGTTGGACTACAAAGCTGTCTCTTTTAAAAAAAAATCAATTAAGTAACCCCAGCAAACACTATAACAGTTAGGAATTATTTCAAAGAAAACGTCATCCTATTAAGTGATAGTTTGTCAAGGTTCAATGCCCTTCCTAACCCTGAGTTTATAGCATCCTATGTGGAACTGTCATTAAGACTGTGTACAACACTGTAATGGTTGTATAGAGGCTTCTGTACCTACTAGAAGTAAGCTCAGAACAAACTTGAAAAACAAACCACACTGATGGTATCCTAGCTGCAATAGGGTATGTAACATAAGGAAAAACAGTTATGCCTAAAATCACAAAGATCAACTCCCATAATGATAAGAGCTCTCTAATTAAACTAAATAGGAAACTAAGAGGACTAATTAAATCCAACAAGGCCAATTACTAGGTCAGGATAGCCTCTTAGGTTAAAGTCAACCACAAGGTCTTGTACAGCTATGTTCATAACCTCAAAGGCAGCACACAGCAGAGTGCTGAACTGGTGATCAAGGGTGTCACCTTCACTGACTACAGCAACATAGCAAATGTGCTGGCTGACAACTTCAGCTCAAACCTCAATGCCCACTATCCCCAGCTTCTCCCATGAAGTTCTTACTAGCATAAACCCCACCATCCCAACTATTAGCAGGCAGAAGGTCCTGGTGGTGATTGTTAAGGCCAGAAAACAGTCTCAATGGGCCCTTAAATGCAACCTAGCAGGACCGCATAACTCACTTTTGAACTGTAGCTTCAAAACAGGCTTTTCACTAGTAGAATAGAGGACTGCAATAGTTATCCCACTTCACAAAGGTGGACCATCAACTGACCATAGAAAGTAGAGATCCATTAATCTGAGTAGTCTAATATGCAAAGCCATCAAACGTATTATCATGAAAATGATTAACAAAGACATAGATAACCTTCAGACACTGGACCCAGCCCAATTTGGCTTTGTCAAGAGAAGTTCTCACTTACTAAACCTGGTGGACCTAGGTCATCATGGGATGGCTGAGGAGAAAATGGTGCATACTACCTACCTGGACCTGGCTAATGTGTTCAATACAATACTCCACTTTGGTATAGTTGATACATGCACTGAAATGGACATAAACCTCTACATAATTTGCTGGATTGCCAGCTGGCTTACAGACAAGACCCAAGAATCCAGAATTGGTGAGATCACCTCCACTAAGAGATCAGTCACCATTGGGGTACCTCAGGGCTCAGTGCCGGGACCATGTCTATCTTGCATCTACTTCTCTGAGTCAAAGGCAAATGTCAAGGAGCCTTTGGCTGACCAAGTTCACAGATGTCTGAAAATTTGGAGATATCATAGATTCCCCCCATGACACAAACATCTTACAAGAGGGTCTAACATAAACAAATGACAAAGTCACAGTTTAAAACTCAATGCAAAAAAATGCATTGCAGTGCCTTATGGAAACTGCAACCCAGGCTAGTTACTACATCAATAAGGCACCCGTAAGAGTTGACCAGGTAGTCAGGGATCTAGGAACATATGTAGCCAGTAATCTGGCCTTTGAGAAACATGTGGCCAAGGTAGTAAGAAAATCATTCTGTGATGCCTAGCTTATAAGTAAGGGCATGGCATCCATGTCTGAGGAAGTCATACTAACATTTCATTTGGCCCTTCCCATCACTGAATATAATGCCTGAGCAAATGTATGCAACAGTTGGATGCCCAAAAAGGTTCCTTGCCAGGAGAATCCAGAGTATAAACAGATTGTTCTGTATGGATCACCTTAAAACCCTATTTATTTACTTGGTCTCCTACAAGTTACTGAGAGATGATATATGCCTAGCATACAAGGCATAATCAGATCCAGCTCTGATGGACCTCTATACATCCAGAAAATGAACAGCATCAGAACCACTCGATCTAAGGATATGAATTTTGCGGGTCTATATCACCAAATCAAAAAGGCCGGTGAGCGAATGGCATTTACATCAGAAATGCCATTCATCGAGGTGTTTAGTGTGAGATCACGATACAGTGAAGATCTGAAAATTTGCCCTTTCCTCACTGTAGTGCGATCTCGGAGTTGGTATATATAATTAGCAGGGGGTATCCCCCACAAGAGCGGCTTTGATAACCAGCATTTTCGATATAAATGCCATTCGATCTCTGGTCTTTTTAATGTCATGATATAGACCTGAATTTTGCTTGCAACATAAATAGGACATGTTGGTGAGACAGATGTGTGTCTCAGAGAATCTTCATGCTCTGGAACAGGCTACCCATCCATGTGAAGAAGAGTCCATCCCTAGTCCTGTTTAAGTGCAACCTTGACCAATGAATGGGATATCGGAAATTCACCCTGGGTCTGGGCCCCAGATCTCTGTAAGACAGAGGCAGAGAGTAATTATGCCCAAACTACCATACCCCCCAACATAACCGTTAAAAACTTCTTAACTAACAAGCTGCCCCTAATAAATGCCAATGACACATAGGGACATGATTGGATTGGGTTTCATGGCTGGGCTTATAAAGGCCCTGGTGGTCAATATCCTAGCATATGGCCATGAACCTATGAACATATGAAACTAGTGGTATGGGTGTGCACTCCTACCTGAATTCAATTGCATAGTTAACCAATTATACCATTCTTTATTCAGATAAGCAAGGCGATCTCTTGGAATTCACCCACACAAATGGTAAATGTGAATGGTCGTTTTTCAGAATATTGGTTGTAATTGTGTAGACTTAACTCTAGATGCTCTTCTGAAGGATACTATGCTGCATACTTTTATAGTGACATTTAGGTTTTGATTAATATACCATGTATGGATTTTATCCAAAACAAGCTGCAGAAGTTACAGAATCTGTGGGTGACACTAGAATACTACTCAAACTGCTGTCATCGCGTACTTTCTTATCCAGATGTGCATATCTAGGCTTCTGAAAATTCCAAAAATTGAGAGGCAAGTACTGAATTCCCTAGGAAGTCATCAGTTTATTAATGCAAAAATATCCCTCCAAACCAAGTAGAAGGCAACTGTAGCAAATAATAGTAGCCAGAGAACTCCAGTCAGAATGTAAAAAAGCTTTTAATAACGTAGCATAAGCACTTTCATAATATCAGTTACTTCCTCAGACGCATAAAAACAGTGCATAAAGATCACATATATATACACCAAGGACATATAGAGAAACCAGTTATGTTCCACATATTTCCCTCCATTTTTTAAAACCCTATAAACCAATTAAGATTTAAAGGAACAGCAGCTAATACAACAATTGTGTGCGTAAAAAAAACATACATTAAAACACATTGGTAGATTAGACTGTCATACTATATATATATAAATATATATATATATATATATATATATATATATATATATATATATATATATATGTATATATATATATATATATATATATGTATATATATATATATATATATATATATATATATACATACATACAATTCATCTTAATCAAACATAATAGTTCATCTTTTAATTCTCCTTCCTTTTAACACAGGTTTCAAGGGGACCGTATCATTCACACCAGCGCGCCTATGGGCTCCCATGCGTAGAATCCATTTTAACTCTTGTGTTTCTATTTTGTTAATTATATCCCCTATTCTAGAACTCTCCTGTATAACTTGCAAAACCTAAAACATAAATCGATGACTGCCTTATTCAGTTAATATATGTTTAGCTATAGCACTGTACTCATGTTTCATCATTGTACAGTAATCAAAGTCCATAATTCTTTCTCTTAACCTGCGATTTGTTTTGCCTATGTAAAACTTAAAGCAGGTGATGCAGTGGGCAATATAAACCAGGTTTTTTGTGTTGCAATCAGCTTTACACCTTAGGTGCCACAAATATCCAGTGTCAGGGTGCTTAAAATATCTAGATCCATCTATAAATGAACAATAACTGCATTTCCCACATGCCAGAGTTCCAAAAAAACATTTCCCTCTGGAAAGACACCCTCGGATAGTATAACTGCTGCTTCAAGTTTAAACCATTCTTAAATGTGTACCTAGGTTTCGTGCTAACTATCTTGACAGTTTCCTCATCAGTTAACGGAATATGCCAGTTCCTATTAATCACTTGCTTTGCAGCCCATAAACCCTGTGCATAAGGTAGTACAATTGGAACAGTGTTGATACCAGCCACTGTCCTGTCACACCTATCCCCTCCTTCTAATATATAGGGTCTACCTCTCCCTACTCTATCTCTTTGTGTCTGTGTGTGAAGAAGGATAGTTTATCCAAAAGATTTATTGTTTCATTAAAGTACTTGACATTGTAGACATCTGCTTGTTTTTTATTGAGTTAATAATAGCTCCCAACTTGCAATCATATGTGAACTTTGTCAGCCAGAGTCTCTTTGTGTTGGCCTGGACTTCAGAGAAGTAGATACCAAACAGGAGAGGACCCAGGACCAAACCCTGTGGGACTCCACTTGTGACTGGTTGGCAGTATGACTTGGAGTCAGCTACTTTCACGCTGTAGGTTCTATCTGTGAGCCAGTTTGCAACCCACCTAATGATATAGGGGTTGATGCCTAGCTTAGTAAGTTTTTCTATGATTCCTGAGTGGGGAATGGTATCAAAGGCCATGGCCAGATCAAGGTAGACTGTATGAACCACCTTACCTTCATCCACAGCTCTGATGACTGACTCAAAGAAGTCTACCAAGTTGAGCAGGCATGATCTACCCTTCACAAAACCAAACTGTGTAGGATCCAGAGTTTGGAGATTCCCTATATCCTTGTTTATTAAGTCCATGATGATGTGTTCCATAGTTTTGCATATCAGACTCATCAGGCTAATGGGGCAATAGTTCCTGGGGTCTGTAGTTGATCCTCCTTTGTGGTGAGGGATGACTGTAGCAGTGCACCATTCGGTAGGGACAAAGCCTGAGGTGAGGCTGTGATTGAACAGGGCACACAGGTGAGGTTCCAGTTCACTCTGTAGCTCATGCTGAACACAGCCAGGGATACTGTCAGGTCCCATAGAAGCTGTATTCCTGGCCTTGGACAGTGCTGTTTTAACCTGTGCAGCAGTAATACTGGGTGCCTGGCAATCTGGTGGTATTGTGATTGGTCCTTTGGGGGGAAGGGGTAAAGTTAGCACTGAATCTGTCCACCAGTATATTTGCAATATCATTTGGCTTGGTATAGGAGGTACCATTGTGCAATAGCTCAGAGAAAATCTGGTAATGCCTTGGAGGTTCTTTACATAACTATAGAAGGCCTTGTGGTTGTCTTTACTATCTGCTGTAATTCTGTTTTCATAGCTAGCTTTAGAGGATTTGAAGAGGGATCTCAACCTTTTGTTGAGGCTGATAAGGGAGTTTTTCCAGTCTTGGGACTTCACCTTATTCTGCATCAGTTTTCTCCTTCTGTTGTAGAGTTTGTTTATGGCAGGGGACCACCAGATTGGCTTCCTTTTATTTGAGGAGAGCGTCTTAGTTCTATTGGGTATGGCGAGATCCATGCATTTGTGTATGTGTTTGTACAGTGCATTGGTGTATGATTTGGCAGTCATGCAACTATTCTCCATTTGCATGGGTGCAGTGAAGTTAGCCACCTCTGTTTTTAGGAGCCCAAAGTTAGCTTTGGAGAAGTTTTTCATGGTGGTTACCTTTGTTGGGGAGGTGGGAGGGATGTGGATTTCCAAGGTGATTAGCTGATTAGCTTGTGATTAGATTTAGCAAGGGAGGAGTGGTGTAGAGCAATGGTCCCCCATGTTAGTAATGACCAGGTCAAGGATGTTGCTACCTCTAGTGGGGGTACAGACGAGCTGGTCCAGGGCATTGGAATTAATGAATTCCAGAAAGTGTTGGGCAAGTGTATTGGTACATGAGTAGTTTTCCCAGTTAATGGAGGGGTGGTTGAAGTCACCCAGTATGAGAGTGTTACGTTGGACCTTAATATTCTCCAGTGAGCTTAGGAATGTGGAGTGTGAATCTTGGGACATGGTTGGGGACCTATAGCAGGCTATGACCTGAATCGTTGTCTTACCCAATGTTAGCTGCACCTGAAGTATCTCAGATGCTTTATGTTGGGCTACCAGTCTGGAGATGTGAGCATCCTTTTTGAATATGGAAACACCACCACCTTTGGAGCTTCAGTCCAAGTGCTGGGGCTGAAAGGTGTGGAATGAGTTGTAGCCTCGTAGTGCAGGGGTGCTTTCTGCTGCCTTGAACCAGGTCTCTGTTACAGCACAAATGTCGATGTTCTCCATTTTAAGGAGTACTTCGAGCGAGTGTATTTTGAGATTTAGACTTCTAGCATTGAGCAGCATGACCCTCAAATTGCATTTGTTTGTAGCTGTTATGGTGGTAATTTGGGGAAGGATTCACGAAGGCTTGCACGGAGTGTAAGAGACGTGTAACACTCCATGCAAGCCTGGCGATCCAGGAACAGCCCGAAACTCCGTGTAAGAGACCAGCTAAAATGTTTCTTACACGGACTGGGCGTGGATATGCTAAATACCTCACTTGCAGCCGAAAGGTATGCAAATGAGGTATATTAGCGATCCACGAAGCAGAAACCAGCCCGTGTAAGAGACGTATTAGCTGCAGAAATGTACTCAGTTGACAACTGAGTACGTTTCTGCAAAAAACACAATGGAGCCATGTCAGCTCCAAATAAAGGGTGCATATGTGTCAGGCAGCATGCCAATGGCCAAATATGTGGCCATTGGCAAGGTACTCCAATGCAAATATTAAAAAAATATAATTTTTTTTCCGGTGATCGCCGATGTTTAAACGCAGCGCAGCCCCGCGCAAACGGGCTGCACTGTATAAAACATAAAAATAAAAGTTATAAACCCACAAATGTGGGTTTTATGCAATACATGGAATGACAATGCAGGGACCAGCAGACCAAAAACAACATGGCCACTGTGTAGTGGTTGCTAAGGGGGGAAGCTGAGTCTAAGACATGTAACTAAGCATTAGTAGGCAATCTGATGTAAATGAGGGTTAGGATACTGAATCCCACAGTCACATAGCAAATGAGCACAGTCTGAGTAGTGTAAGAGATACATAAGGGGGAGGAATAGAGTAGGAGATAGGTGACATCACAGAGGGGAATGGTAGAAAGAAATGCAGTTCATTGGAGGTCAGTGTTACATGACAGATGACAGACACAGATCATGGAAAGAGGAGTGCCACAAGATAAGCATGGGAAAGTCAAGAAATGGAAGGTGTACACTATTACTTATGCCAAAGTTTCTTGCTGGGCGTGCATGCGCATGTGTGCGCGCCATGAAGCGCGAGTAGGGCAGTGTGCGCACGTGTAAGGCAGACTGAGCATGTGGGAGCATGTTGGTAGATTTGCAACACTGTTTGCGCTGGTGTGCGTGCGTTTTAACCTGAATAGGCAGATCCTGAACAGTGTAAGCATGTGTGCGTGCGTGTAAGCCACTGTGAACGTGTTTCTGCTGGTATGCACGCTGCTCTCCCCCCGAGGAAACAGAAAGGAAAAAGGAAGCAACAGAATTAGTAGGACACTAGCAGGGAATACTGCTGGAGCTAGCAGGTGAAAACAATTAGAAGCAGGCAATTACACAGGCAGAATAATAGCTAGCCCAGCCCAGCAGTTAAAACTCTGCAAACAGCAGTGCAGGATGTTTCTCTCAAGAGACACTGCAAGACAGGAGTAAGCTATTAGAAGTGAAAACTGAAAAAGCTGAACTCAGAGCAGAAATGCTAGGGGCTGCCATAGCTGTCATAATGAGACATAGGTGACTTGCTGAGGGTGGTGACAATGCAGATGGTGCCAGACAACCCACAGTGAGGAGACGGAGAAGAGTGTACAGGCCCAGGGTCACCTACCATGGGTTACATGAGCTGGAGATAGTAGAGCGCTATAGAGTGGACAGAGAGCTCCTGCAGCAAATAGTCGAGCTGTGCAGGCCACGCCTCACACACAGAACCAACAGAGGGGAACCCATCCCAGTGGAAACCAAGGTATGTGTTGGCCTAAGAATACTAGCAACAGGTACCTTCCAGAGACCAACTGGTGATATGATGGGGATATCACAGGCATCAGCCTCCAGGGTACTGCACCAGTTCCTGGATGCCATGTCAGCACATGTCGGTGATCATGTATATTTCCCCAATACCCGTGAGGTATTGGCCAGCAATATGCATCTCTTCCAGCAAATAGCGGAATACCCTGAGGTAGTGGGTACAATAGACTGCATGCACATACGCATCAAAGCACCAGCCGGTGAGCAGGGTAGGGCCTACATTAACTGCAAGGGCTTCCCCTCCATCAACTGCCAGGTCGTGTGTGATGCCCAGGGCATAATAATGAATGTGTGTGCTGGCTGTCCTGGGAGCTACCATGATTCCCACATCTGGCATTTGATGCAGCTGTACCAGACATTTGCCAATGGGGACATCCCACACAGACACCTAGTGGGGGATGCAGGTTATGCACTGGAGCCGTGGCTGATGACACCCATCAGAAATGCACACACACCTGAACAGGAACGCCATAATGAGGCACACGCACAAACACGTAATGTAATTGAGCATGTGTTTGGGCTGCTTAAGTCACGGTTCTGGTGTCTGGACACATCTGGTGGAGCCTTGCAGTACTCACCAACTACATGTACCCAAATTGTCATGGTATGTGCTATGCTACATAATATGATCTTGCGAAAACAGCTGCAGCAGGACCAGCATAGGGCTGGGCCAAACAGCCCCCCACCATTGCCAAGGCCATCACAGGCAGAGCATGACTCGGAGGAGGAACAACCTGAGCCTGCCCCAGTAGGCAGAAGGAGGCATGCCCAGTATGCCCTGGCCTTGGCAAAGAGGCAACGCATAGCACATACACTGGCTCAGTAGGATACCCCTCTCTGACTCACTCAAATAATAACAGGGATGCCTAAAATGACATGACCTGCTCACAAACATGTACAGGGAGTGTAATATGTGCATCCGACAGAGGCAGCCCTGCAGCACCACCTGAGGCATGAATGCCATGTGCTAAGTAATGTAACACCATGTACTATATGCACACTTGAGGACCCTGACTAACATCCACCCTCACTAAGCATGAAGCCACAAAATGATGATGGGATGATCAATTGCAATAACTGGCAGAAGTAATGCAGTTAGTCAAAGGGGAGCCAATGTGTTTCAGCCTGGGAAGACATGCTGAGCATGACATGATGCACCACCTGCTAGGGGTGGCATGCACCTATCAGTCCAGGCCCCATGGATACTGGCAAAGGCTGTCAATACCCACAGCGTGCCCTGAATAGGTAAGTCTCAAAACACAAACCCACCTTCATAGGTACCACAAGGGATAGGAACCTAGATGTAATGCTACCCAATGCCAGAAGTCTAAACAGCAAGATGCGTGCAATGTAAACGCACACAGTATGGAGAATGTTGATATCAGTCCTGTAATAGAAAACTGGGTCAAGGCTCACATCAGCACCCTAACACTGCCAGGTTACACCTCATAATGTAGCAGCAACCAAAAAGGAAAACAGGATATGCAGGAAAAAACAACAGCCAAACGATCCACCAACAGCAGTTTATTTAAAAAGAACTCTGACGTCTCGGCCACAGCCTTCAAGGGGTAAAAACCATCAGAAGCCACAGTACATTTTATACTAAAACAAAATTGCCAATTATACAATTAACCAATAAAAATTGGCAATTAATTAAATAACACTCTCCAATTAAAGTCCTCATTTAGACCCAAAGGAGACATTGTTTTAAACTTCAACATGTATACAGCTTCTTTATACAAAAGAACTGATTTAGTATCTACATTATTATAACCATTAACTTGTATTTGTTCTAAAACAGTGCCCTGTAGTCCTTTACTAATACCATTATGTACATTCAAAAAATGCATGGCTATAGGGCTAGTTTCCTTTTTATTTTCAATGTCCCTCACATGTTCTAAGAGTCTCACCTTAAAGGCACATTTCGTTTCACCAATATAGATCTTATGGCATGGACATTGTAAAGCATATATGTCACACTCAGAAATACAAGAAAATTGTTGTTTGATATTAAATCTAATACCATTAATATATGAAAATTCAGGTACAATATGTTTACAAGCTTTGCATTTATTACATGGATAAGTACCAACTAAAGTAATATTCTGATGCAATGCATCCAAAGGTATATTTACTTTTGACTAAAAAGTCTTTTATATTCTTACCCCTATGGAAAGAGAATTTCAACTTTAAATTTAACCATATAAAATCCAAAAACTCACTCCAGGACGTAGGGTAAACACCAGCAAAATGTGAAACGATATAAACCAAAAAGCAACGTGTGCTGGTGAACAGTGGCCCAATAACAGTTCTTCAAAAGTCGGTCTGTCCAGACATAATATTCACCACGCTATTGAAAGCAATGTGGAGAGTAAAAAATCCTTTATTAACAGTGAGCGCTTTCGCCATTCGGCTTCTTCAGACTGTAAAACAACTTATAAACTTCAATCATCTATTTAAATACTACTGCATATATTCTTATTGGTCAAACATTTAAATACACCAACCAGTACTCATTGTGTGAAATTCGGAACATATCAATTCAATAGTGTAACATTCATAGTTCATTGTATTAAAATACTCTCATTGAATACTGAAATAGATTTCTAAAAAACATTTATCTCTATAAAAATTAAAACAAATAAGTGAGCGTGTACCACACTATGTCATAGTGGTTACGCTTAATATTATCATAAAACAATTTATGGTACGGTCAATCTTACATTTAGTAACAAACATTACTATCCAGACCAACAAATGGATTAACGGAGGGACCCTTACCCCCTGATGCTATAATGGTATCGTTCTGATTCATCAGAAGAAATTTCTAAGAGACGGCACAACCATTTAACAGCGCATATGCCCGTACTACAAATGCATACACAATTCCATGTCCTAATACACAATTGCATTCTCTGTTGTTATATGTGGATCATTTTAAAATTCATAATACTCAAAACGTAATAGTAACCACCATAAAAATGTGATTAAAAATCCTCTATATAAACATATGGGGAGGGTTAGAAAACTAACATAGAACATATGGATATAATGTGCAATAGAAACTGCACTCACCCGTTGCAGCACGTATGACTCAGGGTGTCATGTTTAACCAAGGTTAAATTTTCATTCTCATTTAGCATCATTTATTTCATAAAAATAATAATATAACATAACCCACACAAGGCGAAATTGTGTGTACGCCCTGAAAATACCTGAACATTACATGGCATAGCAACGTATCGCACTTTATATAGACAAACGTAATAGTATATCAAACGCTCAAGTAATTACATGAGCACATCAATGCTGATGTAAATTCATGGAGGTGAAGTCATAAGAAAGGCTATTCAGATATACACATATACAAAAATACATGGATACAAAAATACATAAAACCTAGAGGTAAAAACAGCTCTTAAGTAAATACAATCGACAGATCCAACTAGTTAGTGGGGAAATAAAAAGGTGGACACAAAATCTCTTATCATCTCTAAATGAATATTGAAAATGGACTTGTGGGTTATAACCTAAATAAAGTCAATAATCCATGATGTAAAAATTAAAATTAAAAATTAAAAGTAAAAATTGAACATCCGATTGACAAAGTTGTATAGACACACACAGGGGTAATAAAAGAACAACCAGTGAATCAACCCTAATACTTAGGTACATGTAATTTCCTTTTCTTAAGGAAAGGTTTGACCTGAACCTTATCATTCAGGCCTGGATGTTGGTCCGCCCTATACCTAATGATCCATTTCATTTCATTTTCAAGTGTAAAATTAACAATGTCTCCACCTCTCTTATTAAATTCAATCTTCTGGATAACAAAAAATTTAAAAGTGTGAGTGGTTCCTAATTCCTTGTGGTGTTTAGCCAAAGCATTAAACACAGAACCTATCCTTATATGGTACACGTGTTCCCTAATGCGTTCCCTCAATGACATGTTGGTTTTGCCAACATAGAACGCGGGGCATGCTTCACAAGTGGCCATATATACTATATTCAAACTACTACAAGATGTGTTTGTGTGAAAAGTAAAAACACGTTTGGTAGTGGGATGAACAAAACTCACTGTGTCATTGATGTACATACATTGATTACATTTCCCACAAGATGTCGTATTACTCAAGTGTATGTTATGTCTTTCTATACTCAGGCTATTCCTAGGTTTACACAGTAATCTCTTCAGATTAGGTAGGTTTTTATACGTAATACTTGGACTTAGCCCAACAATATCCTTTATTTCATTATCCAGCAATAAGATGTCCCAGTGTTTTTCCATAATCTGCTTCACATCAATAGAGTCTCTTGTATAAAACATAGAGGCTCTATTTTTAATCAAGGGTAATTGAATATCCGTCGCCATAGCTGGTATAGGTTCAGAGAAATAGGGTTTAGCCTTGGTGTCTCTAAGAGTATTAACATTCATAGATGTATGTTCAAATATCTTAGCATCATAACCCCTTTGGATAAATTTGGCCCTTAGCCCATCCAATTCATTCACATAGCCTTCCTCTGTAGGATTCAATCTGGAGGCCCTAATTATTTGGCCTTTCATAACGTTATTAAAGACATACTTGGGGTGCATGCTATCTCTGTGAAGGATGGTGTTCCTATGACACAGCTTCCTATGTACTGCTGTGTTGAGTAACCCATTGCTTAATCTACTAATGTTCACATCTAAGTATGAAATCTGATCTTGTAAGTAGGTTAGGGTGAATCTAAGAAAATTAGTGGAATTATCCATACTGTCAACAAACCTCAGCAGTGTGTCTATATCACCTGTCCAATTAAAAAAGAGGTCGTCCACAAATCTGCGGTATAGACCCACATGTTCCTGAAATAACTTTGATCTGAAAAGAAATGTTTCCTCCCATTGGGCCATAACAAGGTTGGCGTAGCTATTGGCACAAGATGTGCCCATAGCTACGCCATCCTTCTGCAGAAAAATATCCTCTCCAAACATAAAAACATTATTTGACAAAACAGTCTCTAATAATAAGGCAATAAACTCTATCTTCACTGGAGTAAAATCAGAATGGTTCTTAAGGTAGTCTTGTATATACTGTATCCCCAAATCATTGGGAATTACAGTGAAAAGACTCACAACATCTAAAGTGACCAATAAATAGTATGCATTGTCATCTAATTGTTTCGTGTACGTATACAAATCCAACAGAAACTGTTTGCTGTCTCTAAGAATGGTGTTATTGCTATTAACTAACGGCCTTAGGTGATATTCAATAAAAATGGAAAGTGGTTCGGTCACCCACCCCTGCCCTGCTACAATCGGCCTCATGGGAGGTTCTATACATGATTTGTGAACCTTAGGAAGGCCTTGTATAATGGGGATAAGGGGATTATTTACTTTAAAATAATCATATGTTTCCTTGGTGATGTTTTTAGATGCTAATAACTCATCAAGCATACACGTTGCTTTTTGGTTTATATCGTTTCACATTTTGCTGGTGTTTACCCTACATCCTGGAGTGAGTTTTTGGATTTTATAAAGTTTTCTTTTTGGTATACTCCTGTGTTCGTGCTGAGGTTTGTTGACAGTATGGATAATTCCACTAATTTTCTTAGATTCACCCTAACCTACTCACAAGATCAGATTTCATACTTAGATGTGAACATTAGTAGATTAAGCAATGGGTTACTCAACACCGCAGTACATAGGAAGCTGTGTCATAGGAACACCATCCTTCACAGAGATAGCATGCACCCCAAGTATGTCTTTAATAACGTTATGAAAGGCCAAATAATTAGGGCCACCAGATTGAATCCTACAGAGGTAGGCTATGTGAATGAATTGGATGGGCTAAGGGCCAAATTTATCCAAAGGGGTTATGATGCTAAGATATTTGAACATACATCTATGAATGTTAATACTCTTAGAGACACCAAGGCTAAACCCTATTTCTCTGAACCTATACCAGCTATGGCGACGGATATTCAATTACCCTTGATTAAAAATAGAGCCTCTATGTTTTATACAAGAGACTCTATTGATGTGAAGCAGATTATGGAAAAACACTGGGACATCTTATTGCTGGATAATGAAATAAAGGATATTGTTGGGCTAAGTCCAAGTATTACGTATAAAAACCTACCTAATCTGAAGAGATTACTGTGTAAACCTAGGAATAGCCTGAGTATAGAAAGACATAACATACACTTGAGTAATACGACATCTTGTGGGAAATGTAATCAATGTATGTACATCAATGACACAGTGAGTTTTGTTCATCCCACTACCAAACGTGTTTTTACTTTTCACACAAACACATCTTGTAGTAGTTTGAATATAGTATATATGGCCACTTGTGAAGCGTGCTCAGCTCTATGTTGGCAAAACCAACATGTCATTGAGGGAACGCATTAGGGAACACGTGTACCATATAAGGATAGGTTCTGTGTTTAATGCTTTGGCTAAACACCACAAGGAATTAGGAACCACTCACACTTTTAAATTTTTTGTTATCCAGAAGATTGAATTTAATAAGAGAGGTGGAGACATTGTTAATTTTACACTTGAAAATGAAATGAAATGGATCATTAGGTATAGGGCGGACCAACATCCAGGCCTGAATGATAAGGTTCAGGTCAAACCTTTCCTTAAGAAAAGGAAATTACATGTACCTAAGTATTAGGGTTGATTCACTGGTTGTTCTTTTATTCCCCCTGTGTGTGTCTATACAACTTTGTCAATCGGATGTTCAATTTTTACTTTTAATTTTTAATTTTAATTTTTACATCATGGATTATTGACTTTATTTAGGTTATAACCCACAAGTCCATTTTCAATATTCATTTAGAGATGATAAGAGATTTTGTGTCCACCTTTTTATTTCCTCACTAACTAGTTGGATCTGTCGATTGTATTTACTTAAGAGCTGTTTTTACCTCTAGGTTTTATGTATTTTTGTATCCATGTATTTTTGTATATGTGTATATCTGAATAGCCTTTCTTATGACTTCACCTCCATGAATTTACATCAGCATTGATGTGCTCATGTAATTACTTGAGTGTTTGATATACTATTACGTTTGTCTATATAAAGTGCGATACGTTGCTATGCCATGTAATGTTCAGGTATTTTCAGGGCGTACACACAATTTCGCTTTGTGTGGGTTATGTTATATTATTATTTTTATGAAATAAATGATGCTAAATGAGAATGAAAATTTAACCTTGGTTAAACATGACACCCTGAGTCATACGTGCTGCAGCGGGTGAGTGCAGTTTCTATTGCACATTATATCCATATGTTCTATGTTAGTTTTGTAACCCTCCCCATATGTTTATATAGAGGATTTTTAATCACATTTTTATGGTGGTTACTATTACGTTTTGAGTATTATGAATTTTAAAATGATCCACATATAACAACAGAGAATGCAACTGTGTATTAGGACGTGGAATTGTGTATGCATTTGTAGTACGGGCATATGCGCTGTTAAATGGTTGTGCCGTCTCTTAGAAATTTCCTCTGATGAATCAGAACGATACCATTATAGCATCAGGGGGTAAGGGTCCCTCCGTTAATCCATTTGTTGGTCTGGATAGTAATGTTTGTTACTAAATGTAAGATTGACCGTACCATAAATTGTTTTATGATAATATTAAGCGTAACCACTATGACATAGTGTGGTACACGCTCACTTATTTGTTTTAATTTTTATAGAGATAAATGTTTTTTAGAAATCTATTTCAGTATTCAATGAGAGTATTTTAATACAATGAACTATGAATGTTACACTTTATTGAATTGATATGTTCCGAATTTCACACAATGAGTATTGGTTGGTGTATTTAAATGTTTGACCAATAAGAATATATGCAGTAGTATTTAAATAGATGATTGAAGTTTGTCAGTTGTTTTACAGTCTGAAGAAGCCGAATGGCGAAAGCGCTCACTGTTAATAAAGGATTTTATACTCTCCACATTGCTTTCAATAGCGTGGTGAATATTATGTCTGGACAGACCGACTTTTGAAGAACTGTTATTGGGCCACTGTTCACCAGCACACGTTGCTTTTTGGTTTAAATTTAACCATGTTTGAATATTATTTAAAGAACGTAAATAATCCCAAAACTGTTTGATAATTTTTACAAATTCTTCAGTAAAGCATCCAAATGTGGACACAAAATATATAATTTCCTTATTATTTTCATGATGTTTATAACTTTTGACACCATATCTTTCACATCTAGCTTCACACTGATTATAACTATATAGCTATAGCCCCTAGCTATAAAGGATTCTGCCATAGCAAGCAGTTATCTACCTCATACTTTGCATGCTTTGCCTCATGGAGAAATGCTAAGGGTTTATAGGTTATGCAATGAAGCACGGACACGTGATAGAGAACTGCTTGCTATGGCAGAATCCTTTATAGCTAGGGGCTATAGCCAACAAATAATGAAAGACAGCTATGAGCGTCTGAATAATAATAAAAGACAGAGTTATAATCAGTGTGAAGCTAGATGTGAAAGATATGGTGTCAAAAGTTATAAACATCATGAAAATAATAAGGAAATTATATATTTTGTGTCCACATTTGGATGCTTTACTGAAGAATTTGTAAAAATTATCAAACAGTTTTGGGATTATTTATGTTCCTTAAATAATATTCAAACATGGTTAAATTTAAAGTTGAAATTCTCTTTCCGTAGGGGTAAGAATATAAAAGACTTTTTAGTCAAAAGTAAATATGAGCCACCTTTGGATGCATTGCATCAGAATATTACTTTAGTTGATACTTATCCATGTAATAAATGCAAAGCTTGTAAACATATTGTACCTGAATTTGCATATATTAATGGTATTAGATTTAATATCAAACAACAATTTTCTTGTATTTCTGAGTGTGTCATATATGCTTTACAATGTCCATGCCATAAGATCCATATTGGTGAAACGAAACGTGCCTTTAAGGTGAGACTCTTAGAACATGTGAGGGACATTGAAAATAAAAAGGAAACTAGCCCTATAGCCATGCATTTTTTGAATGTACATAATGGTATTAGTAAAGGACTACAGGGCACTGTTTTAGAACAAATACAAGTTAATGGTTATAATAATGTAGATACTAAATCAGTTCTTTTGTATAAAGAAGCTGTATACATGTTGAAGTTTAAAACAATGTCTCCTTTGGGTCTAAATGAGGACTTTAATTGGAGAGTGTTATTTAATTAATTGCCAATTTTTATTGGTTAATTGTATAATTGGCAATTTTGTTTTAGTATAAAATGTACTGTGGTTTCTGATGGTTTTTACTCCTTGAAGGCTGTGGCCGAAACGTCAGAGTTCTTTTTAAATAAACTGCTGTTGGTGGATCGTTTGGCTGTTGTTTTTTCCTACACCTCATACTGTGCTGTACAGCCTCAAAACATGGAACAAGCTACAAAAAGAGGGTGACTAGCAATAATTGTCAAGGATAACCACACCCCCATGTTGGTATCACAACAAGAAGCAGCATGGATTAGCCATGGTCAAATACCAATGGCTAAAACCGCCTCCCAGTATATAGCCTGCTGCAGACTACTGTCCTAACACCAGGAACTGCACCTGGCCTATGTTGGAATACATGAATATATCAAGCCCCCCAAACTACATTATATTGGATGACTGAAAATACCCAGACATACACTGGGAGCATTATACTATCACCAACACAGTAGGAGAAAAGTTCCCAGAATCCATAAACCAAAATGCCCAGGAACAATGTACCACTCCCACAAGAGGGGTAAGCATACTGGATGTGATAATCAGCAACATGGGTACTTGATGGCAAGAGGAGAAGTGTATCCCTCACTGGTAAGATCAGACCATAGAGAATCACACTGGATATACACATCCTGACCACAGTCCCTGGCCAGAAAACCACAGTGAAAAACATGTGTAAAGCATAAGTTGCACCCCTCCAAACCGATGTGGAATCCACAAAAGGCCCTGTGCAGGTGCAGAATATGGGACACACCACAGAACATGTTATACAGGCATTCCATTAACACAGCCAGGAATGCTTGGATTATGCAATCACAAATAACAACAACACACAATGCCATATAGGCAGGCACTTGGCATGCTTTACTCCAGCCATTACCAAACCATGCAAGAGAATGTGGAAGCTACTACATGAGAGAGCAAACATAAAAAGGGAAGTAATGACTGATCAGTAATATGGCAATAAAATATGTCCACACATACAATCCACTAAGGCCAGCCACAACAAGTAGAATCTGTGAATCCAGAGGCAATGTGACACCTGCCCCGAGTACACAGACAACCCTCAACTCCCCCCAATAAATACAAATATATGTGAGAGATGCAACCATTTATCCAAACTGGAGGCTGAGCTCCCCCAACTCAGTACTGTCAAAACTAGTCAGGAGGAGAAGGTAACCACATACACCACAAACCCAGTCCCACATAGACCTATCACAACTGTAAACCAAACACATAAATACAGAAAAACATTCCCGGACACCCTAATTACAAACACACCACAATAACAGAGGCCTCCAAAGCAGACCCCAAGCAAACACAACCTCCAAACATAGCACATGCAACACATAGTACACAAAGCTGGTGTGCCAAACAGTCACAGGCCAGAAGGAGAAACAACATGCCTGATACAGTTGTAATAGGTGTCTGTATAGGCAGACACACTGCTGTCCCACTCACCAGACTGAACAAGGGAAAGGGTACAGTAAGCTGCCTGTAGGCTGCCACAATATGCCACATAACACAAGTATGCAGGTCACCCCAAAGCAAGCAGAAATATGATGCACCCATTGTCCATGCTGGTGTGAATGACCTGAGATGTACCTCCCTGGACTACATGAAAAGAGACATGGATGAGCTCTCTGAGTATGTACTCCAGGCCGGTATGACACTGTCCATTTGCAGAATCCAACCCTCACCTAGAATGATGCCACAGTACAAACACAGAATGATCAGCTTTAACAGGTGGCACAATTGCAGCTGTCAGTCCAAGAGGGTCTAATGTCTGTCTGCTTGAGATGTCATGCATGACAAGCCATGCTGCTGTTCCAGGGATGGCTTGCACCTGTTACCCCTGGGTGTCTGGATACTGGATAAGGCCTTTGCCACCTCCATAGAGCTGTACGTAGGCAAGGCCCAAAAGACTAACCCACAACCTTAGAAAACATAAGTGGTAAGAAACATAAGGGTAATGCTGACCAATGCCAGATGTGTAAACTGCAATATGCATGCTCCTGAGGCACTTCCCAGTATGGAGAACATCGATATCTGTGCAGTGACAGAAGCCTGCTGCAAGCCTACTGACAGCACACCAGCACTACCAGGTTATACCACATATCATGCGTTATGGCCCCAACAACTGAACCAAAACATCAAAGGAGGGGGAGTATCCATATGCAGCACAGACACCCATACGGCCAGGTAAGTGACAATGCATGAAGCAGCGGAGACCACCCATGTGCACCTAACTGTAGTCAAAACTGCTGTACAGTCTGTAGCATGCAACAGACCACACTCTCACACACAAGAACCCCACCCAGACATCCTGAAGACACTGGACAGTATGAATGTCCCACCAAATACCAAACAAGGTACTCACAAATTACCACATAGGTGGTAAACCATTATGTATGCAAGGAATAATCAGGGACCTAGGGACACAAGTCGACAGTAACCTGTCATGTGACACTCACAATGCCAATGTGGCTAGGAAGACCGTCTATATTGAACACCGTATCATGAAAGGATTCACATCTACATCAACAGAGGTCACTGTGCCCCTGTACTGTTCCTTTATCAGACCCATAATCTATTACACTGACTCATATGGGATGTACCGTACCTGACATCTTTAGCGGTTAGGAAGACCTCAAAGGTACCTCACCAAGAGGATAAAGGGTGTCAAATATATGTCATATGCTGCCTGACTGTAGACACCCCAGCTGAATGCAGTCACAGACTGCCTACACAGAGGCATTGTATGTCTGTTGTACAAGGCCATGTCCAACACAGGAGTAATGAACATGCTCCACCCCAGGAAATCAAAGCCATTGGAGCTGTGAAAGTGACAGATGTCAGCCTCAACACATAATGAAATAGGATGTGCTGGAGGGACAGATACATAATCCAGAGGCTCCCCACACCCTGGAACAGGATCCCAATCCATGTTAGGCAGAGCACCTCACTGACACCCCTCAACAGGAATATTGCCAAGTGGATGGATGATCGTAGGGGTCTTCACTGTGTCACGTCCAGACAGAGGCACAGTAAAGAAAATCATAAATGGCCATAATATTCACATAGCAAGGGGCGGCGAAAGACACACACACTCTGGCTAGGCTTACTAATGCCCTAGGGTGGATAGCCTAGTATGAACCTATGAACCTATGAAGATACAAATTGTACAAGACACTAAGGATAATCACAAGGCTTACTCAACTGATGGTAGGAACCATGTTGGGAATTCATAGATATGCTCCGAATCACACAGATATTACAAACAACATACCAAACACACACACATATTGCCAACATACAACCTGACAGGTGCAGTGCAACCCCCCCCCCCCAGAATGCAAAATATCTATCCCAGCAGACTGCTGGCCCCCTAACATTGCAGATGCTGAGGTAACAGCCATCATCTACAAAGCAAAACACACAGCAGCAAAGGTATGAGATGGTGTCCTGGGCTGAGGCCAACATGGACTCCAAGAAGAATGGAATGCCAAATCACACTACTGCCCAATGTCAGCCTTACCACAGGATATGTACCCAAAGAGCAGTGTACAACAACAGTGGTCCTTCACAACAAAGGTGTTGCCTGAATGGATACTGGAAACTACCACCCCAGGATCCTGACAAGCTTGGTCTGCACAGCTATGGAAAGGATCAGTATGTACCGCAGACATAAAGCTATCGGGGACCTACTGACACCGGACCCTACCCAGTGTGGCTGTCATAAGTGCAGATCCTGCCCCTAAGCATGTTTGACCCATTTGAAACAGTCATTAAGGTCATTGTTGAGGGCAATGTGGTCCACACAGCGTAGCTGGACCGTGCAAATGCTTCCAGAAAATACCCTATGAGTTCAGTATGGATATGTTCACCAGCTTAAATATAAACCCCTATGTCAGTAGAGGGGTTGCAAACCAGACCAAGGACAGAACTGACATGGTCAGACATGCTGCATCCATGTCAGACTACAAAGCAGATATGAGTGGCATCCCACAAGGCTTGGTCCTGGGACCACCCCCGTTCCGTATATATGTCCCATAGGTAAAGGCCAACATGGAAGGACTGTGACTGAACATGTATGCAGAGGAGTACAAACTGCCCACCATATCTGACCCCCAGCTGACACAAGCAACCCACAAAAGGGCTGCATAGAAACAGACAACTGGAGCCATAGCCATGTCAGCAAGCTAATTGCAGAAATGTGTATAGACAACCACCGTGGATATACAGTAAGTGCCCTGCAATTACCACACAGGTGTTAACCCATTACGTACCCAGCATGTAATGAGAGACCTGGGGACACAAGGTGATAAATATCCTGCATTGGACAAACATGTGGCTGTAGTGTTCGTAGAAACATACCATATACCCACCCAATCATGAAGGTTTTCAGATCTAGATAAGGGGAGGTCACTGTGGCTCTGCAGTCATCCTTCATCAGCATCACAATTGATTGCAATAGCCCCTGTGGGATATACCTCAGCAGACACCTCCATCAACTGTAAAGTCCACAACAGTACCTCACCAGGAGTAGCAAAGAGCATGAACATATGCCATGTGTTGCCTGATTAAACAAACTGCAGCTCCACACACTGCCATACTGCCCACCCAGAGGCAAGCTGTGCCTGATGTATGAAGCCATGTCCAAGCTGGAATCAGTGAACATGCTGCACCTTGTACAATTTGAATGGCAGTGAGCTATGCACATAAGAGACCTGAACCCCAGCACTGACATACATAGGACAAGCTGTACTGAATGATCCATAACACAGAAGCCACCCCCACTCTTGAGTAAACTCCCAGTACAGGTTAGCCAGAGAGTCACCTATCGACACCCCTCAAGAGGAATCCTGATGAGTGGATGGGAGATGGTAAGTTAACCCTGGGTATCACTGTTATATCAGAGGTAGACGGAGGCACAGTATACTAACCATGACATATGTCATGGCAAACTCCAGTTACAATGTGTGTCAAAGGACAAACACACTCTGTCTAACATCAGAAATGGCCTAGGGAACATCGCTAGTGTTTGCCAATGTCCACCTATGTTGTGGAATATACTACCAATGTTGGACAAGCCTGGTGTAGGTAGTGCATATCTGAACATAATGCAACATGGTCATATGTGCACAACTGGCCCCTACACAGTCTGTTGTGCTCACTATGAAGATGTCAAGCAGTGATAGGACTAAAACCCAGGATACTGTCCACCACAGTGAAAGTACTGAACCAGTACACTATACAGTACTATAGTGTTAGGTCATTATGAAAGGATGTTGACAACTGTATGCAAAGTATCCCATGCAATCCCTGCAGGCACAGTATAATCCCTGTTGTGGCAGACACGAAGCAGTTGGCCAGTAAGTACACAACATGACACTCAACCATAAACATGAGATATTGTTGAAGTTCACACCCACCCAAATATGTGGTGGACTGCAGAGTTCAACATATGGAAAGCTCACACTGGGCATGCTCGCACACTTTGATAAATGAGGCATATGTCAGACAACATGCCATGGAAAGGCTGAACTGGGCATGCTCACACACTTAGGCCATATCTCCATTTAGCAGTTGGCCACACATATCTGGTATTTGTACGTGTCATTCCAGGAACTAACCACAACACAGCAATCTGCCCAGTGCACACAGTAAATGACTACAGAGACATAAGTGATATAGTGGATTGCCCTCATATTCAAACATCTTCCACAGATACACAAGTTGTTCATAGGAACAGGGAATGCTATGGCAATAAAGACATGCAAACAGTCTAACAGCAACAAATATTGTGCATCTGACAATTAAACATATGGGTGTAGAGGTCAATACTAGGCTGTTTGCCCTAGGGAATGACAGCTTAGCCAGAGTGTGCTTGGCATCTGCATCCCCAGTACAGTAGGCTACTGTACCACTGTAAAGTAGGTCACATAAGGCAACGTGTGAGGCTAGTGAGCTGTGCCTCTGTCAAGCAGGGGCACAGTGGAGATGCCAGGGTTTGAATGTGCTAAGCCACATCCATGTTGTTGGTGTGTGCTGGAAGAGGGTTGCTGAGGACCTCTAACAGTAAGTGGGTGTCAGTAACAGACTGAGGGGTGCCCTATCTGCATTGTCTGGACAATTCCACTATCAACACTGTGTTGTGATGAGTATGTGGGATTGAAGTGTTGTGCCAGTACTGTATAGCACATGGACCCACAAATTGTAGTGGCTGTAGGGTCAAGTTGTAGAGGCCTGAGTAGTTCCCACACACAATATGCCTGCACCTGATGTTAACAACTGGAATGGTGTATGTGAACACCTGCCTATCCCAGCACTGTTCCCAGGGAAGCAAAGTGTGTGTCCTGGATGTGGGAGTGGGGTTCTGGACTGGTTGTGTTGTGTGTTACAGGTCCTGTGGTCATGAAGCATGGTATAGAACATAACCTGCCAGTGCGATGTGCATATCTGACCCTGAAGTAGGTGGCTGCAAATGCATATATATGCTATCCCCCACCTGACAGGTAGTACTAGATGTACATACCTCTGTAGAAATAAAGATGTCAGCACGCTATAAATACTGCAGCTGCAGAACAGATGCCTAGTAATTCGGATAGCGTGCTCTGCTAATGCGTCTACCTCAAGTGCCATAATATAGTTAGGTAGGAGTTTGAACCATGCAAATGCTCAGTGTGTGTGTGTGCGTGTGTGTGTGTGTGTGTGGGTGAGCGGGGTTGATGTGTGTGCAAGTCTGTGTGAGGGAAGTTTCCCTTTTGGCAACTGTGAAAACACTGTACAGGATGCACATTCCCCTTTCTAAGCACTGATGATGTCAGCACCCTATAAGTACAGCAGGAGAAGGAAAACTTCCCAGTAATGCGAATAGTGTGCTCCGCTAATGCGTCTGTCACGAGTGTCATAACATAGTTATGTAGGGGTTTGAATCCTGCAACTGCCCAGTGTGTGTGGAGGGGGGTTAGTGTGTGTGCAAGTCTGTGTGAGGGAAGTGTCCCTTTTGGCAACTGGGAAAACACTCTACATGATGTGTGGGGCGGGGGGGTAGTAGGGTGTGTGTACTTGCAAGTGTGAGAGAACAGATCCTTTTGGCAAACACTACAATACACCACATGCTGCATATTCCCCCAGTAAACACAAAGGATGTCACCACACTATCAGTACAGCCAAACAGGGCTACTTGGCCAGTAATGCCAATAGTGCGCTCCGCTACTGGGTCTATTACCACTGTCAGAGCACAGATAGGTATGTTTTGTAAACGCACAACTGCCACATGTGGTTATGTCACACAATATGACCATGTGTGGGTTGTTGTGCATAACAATGCATGCCATTTCCTAAACCAGCAATGGCAATGCACACATGATGTATGTGCGTGACATGTACACATATATACCTGTGACCTTCAGTAGTTACCATGTCTGACGTGCCTCAAGTGGATAAATGGTATTCGCAATGCATAACAATATGACTGTGTCTTACTGTGCAGGGGCCGCACGCAGTATATGTCTACACAGTGTGGGTTGTATACGGTATAATACCTACAGCAGGGGATACACATCTGGTCTGGGCCATATAGTCTACATGTAGTCGATGAAGAGGTGCTGCATGTTCCCACCTGTTGTGTGAGTGGTAACATGTTGTTCCACTGCAATTCAGTGACCACATGCTGGGAACCTGTCAGCTAGTGTGTTGTAGCTACAGTAATGCTCACGCACAATGTTTGGCTGGATGCAGTCCAGCCATATAAAGACATTTCTTGAGACTGTCATATTGCCATAGTTGTTAGGGAGGATAGGTGGGTTTCCTGTGTATGGGAGGGTTGTGTGTGCCAGGCTATGAATCAGAAGGCAGTCCAACACACTGTTAGCTGCTCATGGATAGGCCCTGATGCTTTGTGCTGTGCCAACAACCTGGAGGTGTGTGTATCTGTGGTGCCTTGGGATACCACCCCCCTGTCCATGTGTGTTACATGTGTAGGGGACGACAGGCATGCTATGAGGTATAACCTGGCAGTGATGGGTTGCACCTGTGAGCCGTGAATCAGGAATCTGGTACTGCACAGATATTGCAGTTCACCGTGCTGAGGACAGTGTCCAGTGCATGCATTTTGCAGTGCACACTGCTGGTGTTGTGTAGCATTACTGTTAGTGTCCTATCCTGTGTGATACCCGCGGAGGTGGCTATGTAATCTGTGTCCTGCAGCAAAAGGCACTATGTGTGTATCAAGGGGCTTCGCCAATATACAATGGCCCATGGGTGTCACGTGCAAGCTGCCCCTCGCAAATCATTGTGGCTTCCCTAGCATGTAAGCACACATTGACAGCCATTGGATACCCTATGAATGACATTGGAGATTGAGCAGAATGTAGATATAGAACACCCTTCCTACATATTGTGGTAGCATACCTGGTGAGGGTATGATGGCAACCAAGATCAGGCTCATACTGGCCCATGCCACATGCTGAGAGATCCCTTCTATGTTCCCTATCATGTAGACCAGGGAGGTATGTCTCAGGTCATCCATAGTGGCATGGTCAATGACTGAGTCATATGTGTCCATGCCTCTGACTGACCTGTATGCATGTGTTTTGTGGTGGACCATAGTGCCCCACAGGCATATCACTGTGACCTTCACTATGTACAGCCTGTTGAGCGGGACCCCACTGCAGCAGCCAAGAGAGGTACCTGACACATCTGTAGCAGGTGTGTTGTGTAGCCCTACAGGCTGTGAGTGTGTGGCACACGGGATGTGTGTGCCATGTGTGGCATGTGCTCTGTTCCGACGTACCGTATGCCTGTGTGCCAGCTGCGGAGGTGTGTGATGCTCAGGCAGGATGCTATTCTGAGTCTCCAAGTATTCCCCAGTGTGTTCAGATCGCTGTCAGTGCAGGTCTATGTCAGACTGGTATTGTAGTCACTGTAGTATGTCATGCCACCTGACAGGGTATGGCAGTACTGGGTTCAGAGTGCTCAGTCCCCAGATTGGCTATGTGGTGGCATCCCACACATGTGTTGTACGTTCCTGGCCAGGGGAGAGGGTGGACTGCATACATGTGGCAGCTGTGACATTGCCAGATGACTCACATAAGCCACAACTGGACCATAGAGGTGATTCAGAGGTTACCTTTGCACATGCTACCATAGTAGTGTGATTGCCATGGTGATTACCAACACATAGGGCCAATGGGGAACAACATACTGAAGGTGTGTATGTGTGGGTGTATTGCCTTGGCTCATGGACATGTGGTTTTGGAACTACTGTAATATGTCCCCACAATGTCTGTCTATGACATTGGTGAAATTACGGATAGCATCCGCGATGTCATGCATACTGTCATTCATAGCTGTGCGACATGCTGTCAGCTCCCTCAGACCCTGTCTGGTGTACCTTTCCATACGCGACTGTGCCTGTATGACAGCCCGAAACATAGCTGAGGTTGACAGACCTCTTTGGGCACATCTGCCAGAGGCAGTACGCCCACGGATGCTCCCACGAGAACCCATGGGCAACTGTCTATGTGGTACCATCGCAGGACCCTGCCCATGGCTGCTGTGTGGGGAAGCATGTGCCACAGATACCACATTACCCTGGTCAATGCCCACTGTATCCTGTCCATCACCTAGGGACAATGGTGACATAGGATGCACTGGCAGGATGACTGTGTGCAATGATGGGGTTGACAGCTGTGTACTGTCAATTGGCTGACCAATGACAGACCCTGACACACCTTCCTGTGCCATTACACAGATATCATCATTATCAGTACCTGTGGCACCAGATTCAGGTTCCCTGCTGCAGGACACTAGAGCAGCACCAGAACCTGTGGGAGGAAGACAGGAAACACAGTTTACAATGTCTACACAATGTTACCAGTGATTCACTAATGCACACATGCACACGTGGACACATGCACACATGCACACATGCACACATGGACATGTGCACACATGCACACATGCACATGTGGACACAGGCACACATGCACACATGCACACATGGACACAGGCACACATGCACACATGCACACATGCACACCCCACAGTATACACACAGAGCACTACTGAGTTACACTAGTATTACTAGCACTATCAGGACTATTATAGGTATTGTTAAAACACACTCACCAGCATGGATGGGCTGCCTTGCTGTAACACCGGAGGGACCTGCTGAAATGAGGAGATTAATGTCAGTGGGCACAACTGTGCCATTGATACTGCATATGATACAGTGCAGTAGTACACCAGTTGCCTTTCACATGTCAGCTGCTGATATTGGCAATATTACACCTGCACAATTGCATACTATGTTGACAGCTACATACCACGGACACACCTTACACATGCATAAACTAACAGTGTACAGAACAGTCGAGTGTACATATGGCATATTACCTGCACGCTCCATGTCGTGTTGCTGTGTGGATCCAGCCTCCATCATGATGCAGGTGTGTTGCTGTTGATGTTTCGGGGCTGGAGCCACAACACTTAGGAGTAGCCCCTCCAGTCTGGTGAGGGGGGGATGTGTGGCCACCCCACCTCCTGTGGCGACCTGTTGCCTGTGGATATCCGACGCACGCTGACGGACATTTCTGATTAAATCACTGCAGTGATGTCGTACCTGCTCATATGTCCTTTTATGTGTGCCAATGTTATTTACCCTACGGACAAGGTCTTGCCACAGTGCAGCCCTCTCCTGCTGATTTTCTGGTGTGGGAAAACAGTATGTCATAATCCCGCACCAAGCTCTGGTGTATCTCCTCATCTTCTGCTGCAGAGTAGGCAGGATTACGCTGATGCGCCATGTCCCTGGAAGAGAACACAAACAGGATATCAGCAGACTATGTCAGCAATATATGGCACACATACTATACATGATACTCTACTGTAGTGATATACTACTACTCCCATATGTAGCATGTGTGTGTCTCTTGGTGGATACATAAGTACATGGCCAGATATCAGTGCTCAGCCAACACCTGTGCAACAATACCTGCCACATGCCATACAACATAGTAGCATGCCCCATCGGTCAGCATACTGTGATGGGTCCAATGCACAACCTCACTCTGGGGGTTCATACCAAGGTACTGTATGTGGAACGCCATCCACTAGTGTGATCTGAACACAAATTACTCGGCCTGGATATACATATCCCACCACCACCACCACCAGCACAGTAGACTACTTTGATATATATGTGATTAGACAGATATTCACTTGTTAGGACTGACATGCTATCCATGCAGCCCACTGGGCCAGTGGAAGCCACAACCCACACTGCTGACCCCTTTGCGAATGCTTCCCACGGACATCCCAAAAAATGCATGGAACATGCACACACATTTCTAACCCAGACCCTATGCACAAAGGTTAGGCATCCTGTCTGGTGGACCCCAGCCAAAGGCAGATTGTATAATGATAGAAGGAGGCTACTGCAGGACAGAGCATAAAGGGAAGGTATCTGTGGTCAGCACTGGTAATAATCTACGGTCTCTCATAACAACATCCACGGCCTACTCTGGGAGGGAAATGGCCACGAACACTATAGATACCCACAAGGCCTTCTTCAGTTATGTTACACATATGGACCAAATGCCTCAGATATGCTCTGAGTTACTACACACCTACTTAACATTCACCGAACACACAGATATTGGCAACATTCTTGCAGACAGGTTTGGTGCATGTATTCCCCCCTCCTTCACCCCCACACTTAGAAATACTTATCATAGCTGAATGGAACCTCCCTATCATCTCACATGTCCAGGTGAGGGCCGCCCTCAGCAAAGCAGAACACACAGCATCAATGTGACCTGATGGTATCCCTGGATGTGTGCTACGTGAACTCCAAGAGGACATACAACCGCATATAAGACTGATATTTAACCTTGGCTGTACTACGGGATATGTACCTGAACACTGGCATACAGCAACAGTGGTCCCACTCCACTAAGGAGGCAACTCTACTGACCCTGGGAACTACCGCACCATAAGCGTAACCAGCCTGGTCTGCAAAGCTATGGAATGATTCAGTATGGGACGCATATACAGCGATATTGGGTACCTGCAGACACTTGTTCCCAGCCAGTTTGCCTTTGTGATGGGCTGATCCTGCCTTTTGAACCTGGTTGACCTTTCAAAACAGTCACTACAGTCATTGATGAGGGCAACGCAGTCCATACAGCCTACCTGGACTTGCCTAAGGCCTTCAACACAGTACTCCACTCAGGCATCATAGACACGCTCATTAGCTTACATGTTACTACATATGTCACATGATGGGTTGCACACTGGTTGACATACAGAATCCATAATATCGATATTGCAGAAGCCATGTCAGACTCAATGCCAGTCACATGTGGTATCCCACAGGCCTCTGTCCTAGGACCCCTCTTGTTTGGCATTTATTTCTCAGATGTAAAAGCAAACATGTGCGGGTTGTGGATGACAAAGTTCCCAGATAACTGCAAACTAAGCGCCATAGTCGTTACACCAGCTGACACACACATCCTACAGACAGGCCTCACTGAAACGGAAAACTGGTGCCAAGATCATGGCCTAACACTGAATGACATGTAATGTATAGTCATCCCCTTTGGGTGGAACTACGTGCAAACAACATATCACATGGACATACCTATAGATACAGACCTATGACACATATGGAGGGTTAACAGTATGTAGACTATTAACTTGTTACTTTACACTACCTGTGTTTGTCGCAGCTGGTTGCGTTACCGTTATTACAGCTTCCTGCTGCTGCTAGCCCAGCTTGGTACTGACACTGCTGACAGCTTCAACTTAGTTTGTGTACCATGTGTTGCTGTTTGTGTTCTTATTTTTTTTTGTTTGTTTTTCTTTCTCTCTCTCTCTCTCTCTCTCTCTCTGTCTGCCTCCAGACAGTGTAATGAAAGTATTGCATGTGTGGAGTGTGAGTACAGGATGCTTTTGTAGGTATTTGCATAAGTCCATGTGATGGCCTCTGCACCAGTTGTAAGCCAGCATTTGCTAATTGCATGCAGCCAGTTGTGTACTGATTGCAGTTCTCACTGTGATTTCAGGACAGTGCTATAAAATGGTATGTGAGATAGGCGTTGCCCTTTCAGATTGTTAGGGTGGGGACCATGCTGGTATGCTGTGGACACTGTTCTGTGAGTGTAAAGGTTAGTATCTCTCTTATGATTCAGGCTGTGTTGTAGATTCACATTTCTCCATTCCTCTCTCCTGTTTCCTGTAGTAAGTGTGTATGCACACTGACACCTACAACTATATATATATATATATATATATATATATATATATATATATATATATATATATATATATATGTAAATATACATACATTTATATATGTACATTAACTGACATTATTACCTACTAGCTACCAACTAGCATGGCTGTTTCTGTTCACACACTACTATTATGGAAATCCACTAGTTTTGACAGTAAGTATAAATGACATGCTTTGTCTACTACACATCCTATATTCCCTTTACATTCATTCCTACTATTACATGATATATTTATTTTAGCACAATGCTCTTGTATAACAGTCATGGCTTAGCGGTAGGTCATGCAGACTACTGTTTCCAAGGTCCTGGATTCGGGACCGACAGTGGGATTTTATTTTGCTTTTGAACTGACTACAGGACCTGTCAATCAGAGTGACTAAGGCACTTTTAAGCAGTTGTAACTGGGTTAGCGCTGGTTTGCATGGAGCTCCCGCATGTGCACTGGCGTTCAGCTCCACGCACACCCACTTACAACCGCTTAAAAGTGCTTAATCGTGCGCACACCCACGCTATTTTCTTTGAAAGAAATGAAAATGGGGAGACAGGAAAGTGGTGAAAAAGGGGTCACAAAGAGGGTAAGACAGTAGGGGAAACAAGCTTGGGTTTTGCAGGAGGGATGTAGGTAAGGCCCATAGCTGTCCATTTCGTCATCAGCAACAGCTGTGCATATGTATGTAATTTGGTGTGACATTTGAAACCTTCCACCCCTGAGAGAGGTGTCAGGACAACAATAATACTTGTTGTACAGCCAATTGTAATTGATAGTTTCCATGTCCAGCAGACATGTGTGCGGAATGGGCAGCTATGTATGGGGCGTAATTTTTTTGTGGGTACAGAGTGCCCTTTTTTTTTTTTTTTCTTTTCAGGTGAGAGTGGTATGTCAGCTGGGGATGTAGGTTGGGTAGGTCAACAGACAAGACAAACAAGACACATACAGGGGCGGTGTATGACACGTGTGGGGGGAGTTACACAATTGACGGGGACGGGTGTTTGGATATCCAGAGCCCATGAGCCCACAGATGGCAGCAGTGGAACTGATATCCCCACCCATGGGCAGTTGCCACTGTTCCTCCACTGCCCAGGACAGGGCTGTGCTGGGGGCTGTGTAGGCTGGGCAACAGGCATGCCCGTAAGTTGTGCCACCTGTGCCTCAAGCTGGCGTAGGGGCCCAAGAACAGAGTCCCGGATCTCCCTACGCACCAAAATCCGGATGCTACGGAGGGTGAGTGGTGGTTCTCCTCCAGCCACACTTGCAGAGGGGGGACGGGCTCCATCCCCTGCAGTGCTTCCACCCGCAGGTGGCACAGGGCCACCGGAGGAGGAGGGTCCAGACTGGGCACTAGTGCCAGGTGCACTCGCCAGCTGAGGTGGGAGAGGTGGGTCCGCTGGAACCCGCCTTCCCTGTCGTCCTATGTTTTGCATTATGTCATGACAGTTTGGGTTAGTAACATACAATACCATTCGCAATTAGTTGTAACAGCATGCATTAGTATTCCCATTAACCAAACACCCAGATATTCACACCATTGAACAGCGAGCATAACACATGCATAATTTGAACAGCAATACACAGTCCAACAACATGCAGGGTTGATTGATGGCAACAGGCCATCAGGTTTGGATGTATGAACAGGGCAGAGGCATCAACGTACATGCAAATATTTATGACCCAACAGGACAAATGTCCAGGGGTGTTAATTATGATTGCACATACCAATTTCACGTGTAATGGATTATATGTGGTTATAGGGTGGGGTGAAGAAAATATTATTAACACCTTCGAATACCAATACATATGCTGTACATTTCTAATAGCTGCAGATATATACACACTACTGTTCTAATTACAGTTTCCTATATGATAACTACTTCAATTTGGTGATAGGACTGTTACTGCTACATCAATATACATTTTATTGTTATTCATATACGTTCATATCTGGCTTTGTTCAGCTACATCATCCTGCTACATTTGCTTTATATAGCTATAGACAACTGTGGATGTTTGGTATTTCAGACAATCATACTATCTGCATATTGCAGACTGAGAGCAACATATCCAGATTTTTGTTTTTTTTTTTTTTGGTTTTTTTTGGGTTTTTTTTGTTTTTTTTTCAATAATCGTTTTTATTGTTTTGCAAAACCATTATACATTTCACACACTATTTACATTATGTACAATACTGCTTCCAATGTTTTAGTTCCATTTTGAATTTCCCTATTATACATTAAGAATAAATATCATTTTAACCAAGTACAGGAAAATAAAATAACAAAAAATTAAACATAAAAGCATCTACTATAGACAATTATAAACCAACTCAAGCCAATAATTTGTATTATTTCTACATTTTCTTTGGGATACACATTCCAGCTGCAGCAACACTTTGAACACATTTCGCAGTTTGGTTCTACTTGTCACATTCATTTCATTCTGTACTGACTGCAGTATACTTTATTCAGGGGTTATTACTACTTTATTGGTGGATTCATAACTCTTTCTCACACTCTCTCACTTGTTTTCATTTTACTATTCAGGATGGTACTTACTTCTAGGCTTTATTGACATGTTTTACCTGTAGTTATTACAATCCTTTCCAGCAGTCTCACTTATGTCATGTTTCAGTATTTCAACAGGGATATATTTCACACATGTGATTTGTTTCATCTTCTGCAGCTGTACTTTTCAGCCTGCTGCAGGTTGTGTACTATTATATTACAGGTGGGGCATCTTTATTTCAGACTTTATTTCAGACATTTTCATTTTTCTGTTTGGATTACAGACTGCAACACACTTTTGTAATCAAGCAATACTTGCAAACACTCTTACACTGTTACTTGCACATTTTATTACTTAGTGACTACACTGCACTCTTTTGCTAACTGTCATACTTTTATATTTCTTTAAAGTTACTGGGAGTGGATTACTGACCTGCCTGGTGGCGCAACTGCACCAGCCTATCGCCATAGGCTCTGCGGTTCACAGAACGGACACCTGCAGCTATAATATAAATGAAGTAATACTGGAATACACATCTCCATAATATCAGCTAGTTTAATTTCTTACATACATAATTAAATGTAACTTACTCAGTAGTGGGGCGTTGGGCATTTGCCGGGCCTCCTGGATCCAAAGGTTCAATTGGTCCTGCTTACGTCTCTTCAGGTCCACATGGTGGTGACAGACCTGCTCACCAGTCCTTGGAATCCCTGTGGCACTGGTGAGATCATGAGCCAACCGGTCCCACACCTCAGCCCTATTTGCTCCCCACAGGACCTGGCCCTGCATGAATTGGGCCTCATGATTGTGGACTAGGAGCCAGACCATGTATCTGGACTCCTCAATGCCCCACATCTGTGCTCAAAAGCAACTACCCTCACCTACTCCTGACATTCTGGCTGCAAGTTAGTTCTACAATCGTTTATGCTGTGTATTCCCGCCTATGGGGCTTATATATGCCGTTTTTCCCACACTTATCTGTGATTGGCCATTTTGGAATTGTATCAACTTCACAAAATCTGCTTTGTCATGCTCCACTTTCTATTCATTCCTATATATTTGGAATAACTGTATTTCTAAGTACAGCTGTCATGGCTTAGTGTTTCAGTACCTTGACTATAGTGAATGGTATCCTGTGTTCGAACCTGGCCACTGCTTTTTATATTTTATGACTGTCTAGACAGGCTAGGGGGTGTGTCTGTGTAAAGGCAGTTTTGATACAGCTTGCTCAATGTTGCCCATCAGTTAGTTTGTTGGCACGGTGCGCAGCTCCGCACAAACGGGTTATGCTGGTTTACGCTTCATTTGGCTGTTAGCACGCATATTACGCTCAGCTCAGCTAGGGGCACACAGTTTCAGCATGTTAAACCACTGCTCACCTACGGGCACTCATTTTACACCTGTTAAACTACTGCTCACCTACGGGCAGATGCACTCACCTTGTTAAACTGTAGCTCAGCTATAGGCACATCTGGCATTTTTTATTATTTTGTTATCTCACATTTTTTCATAATAAATGGCCTATTTCATTACATTTTACATAAAATATAATTTTATATGTGTATATATTTGTCAGGGACTTGTTTCGTGCTTATTTTACAAAAATAAAAATTGATGTTGTGGGGGTTCGAACCATGACTGCCTGCTCTTCAGCTGATGTCTCTACCGCTACGCTATTGCTTCTTGGCTTACTTTGCATATTTTTCCACTGACTGCTAACTGTGGCTAAGCTACGCGCATGGCCGTGCAAACGAGCGCACTCATGGGCAAACATCTTTACAATTTAAAAAAATATATATGACATGTTCATTTATATATTTTATGTTCATAGTCTGTGAGGGCATGTGTTGTGTTGTGTTTATTCACATTTACATGGACTCTGTCATGGGTGTTTACTTTGGGCACTTTTACTCTTCTGGGGCGTGTCCGCTTGCAGGTCACAGCCTACGGACACGCCCCCTACTGACTTCCACGGACCGTGTTAGCCTTAGGTGTGATTCAGCATGCCCTCATGCATATGCATGACATGCTGACGTCACACCGTTTAACTGCAACCTCCATGTAAGCCTTGCATCTCTTACATGGAGGCTTCGTGAATCCTGCCCTTGGTCTTTGGAACACCACCTAAAAAAGGCACTATAGGGGTGGCAAGAGCCTTGGCCAGTATCCAGAAGCCCAGAGGTGAAAGATGCAGGCCATCTCTGACAAAGCATTGAGGTCTGTCAGTCATGTCATCCCAGGCAGACAGATACTGGATCCCCGTAGAATGACACCAGAAATTTAGCCAATTGTTGAAATCAATCATTTTCTGCTTGTAACACTTATAAAAGTAGAATCTACTTTTAAGCATTGGAGGTCATTTAAATACAAATGTAGACAAAATATAGGCTTTGCTTTGAATTGAACAATACATAGTATACACTCATAGCTGACAAGAATATACATACATACATATATATATATATATATATATATATATATATATATATATATGTATATATATATGGTTCTAGGTTATAACATTGACAGCTGCTTTCACTGACAACACAAACATCGACACCACATAATCGACAAACCATAAACACGAAACCTCACATGCCCGACAAACAAACAACCGACGGTCCACAAACACGAAACCCCATACGCTGCACACACCACAATAACAACAATCAACTAACAAAACACATCCCCTGTCCAAAAACCACACACAGAACACAAGCACACCAAAATCCTCACAAACCCACACTAAACCTCACATACACAACTATGTACAACCCTAACCCAAACCCTTACCCTAAGGTCCGTCACTATCGCACACTCAGCTAACCCACGCCCTAACTCACTTAACCCGCCCCAACCCAAAATATACTACTACCGCACACTTACCTAACCCGCTCCCTAACCCTAACTCACTTAACCCGCCCCTAACCCAAAAAATACTACTACCGCACACTTACCTAACCCGCGCCCTAACCCTAACTCACTTAACCCACCCCTAACCCAAAAATACTACTACCACACACTTACCTAACCCACACACTGACCCTAAATCACTAAACCCACCCCTATCCCCACAGACTGTCACTATCCACACTTACCTTACTCGCACCCTAACGTCCGTCACCACCGCATACTCACGCAGCCTTCTTTCCAAGTCACTATCCTTGCCATTGGCGTTTTCATCCGTAGTGTCAGTCTTCCACATTTCGATCATCTGGCACCCGCTAATCTGTTGTCGGTGATGTCGGCTGTCGATGTTCTAACCTAGACCCATATATATATATATATATATATATATATATATATATATATATATATTTCTTGTTGCTTAAACTTCAATTAAATATAGGATATCAAGTCTTTAATTATAAAATAAAATAAAACATGCACTTTAATTGTAAAATAAAACATGCTCATTATTGCATTCCGTCTGCATGGAGTTTAACCTTGGAATGTAGTACAAAATAAGTCACTTCAGATTATGTTTTCCCAAGCATTTCTACTGATAGTTAAAAACATGTTTTTTTATTTTCTTTCTCTGCAAGGTCAATAAAGTTGCTTATCAAATAATGGAATGTTTTGTGTCAGTGATAAGTAAAAAATAAGAGCAAACACAAAGCTCACTTTTTTGCCTGGAAAAATCCATTAAAAATCTATACGTACATGTTTGTGTGTGTGTGTGTGTGTGTGTGTGTGTGTGTGTGTGTGTGTGTGTGTGTGTGTGTGTGTGTGTGTGTGTGTTTGTGTGTGTGTACATGTGTGTGTGTGTGTGTGTGCGCGTGTGCAACTAATGTATTCTGATCTTAAATCCAATATACTTTCTGAATTTTCAAACCAATAAAAATTGCACATTTCAGCTGAAAATGAAGATTATACTTTTCAGTACATAACACTCTTTTTTAGTTATGCAATATTTACTTGCTTACATCAAGCTGGCCTCATGATTGAACCTAGGTTTTTAAACTTTCAACCATACTTGGTCCCTAGTAATATCGTCAGTATGACTTGTCAGGTAGAGGTAGAGCACAGGTGGGACAGCAAACAACTGAAATATATTATTGTCGCTATTAGTTTTGCTGTTTGATCAGAGTAAATCATCAGAGGTTTACAAAATCAGATGAGTCTACCTTTGGAGACTTGAGTCACAGGCTGTGTATAAGGTCAAGGAGTAATACATATACTTATACACTGTTGGCTTGTCAGATAGGGGTGGTGTGTGTGTGTGTGTGTGTGTGTGTGTGTGTGTGTGTGTGTGTGTGTGTGTGTGTGTGTGTGTGTGTGTGTGTGTGTGTGTGTGTGTGTGTGTGTGTGAGAGAGAGAGAGAGAGAGAGAGAGAGAGAGAGAGAGACAGAGAGAAAGAGCAAGAGGGAGCAACAAAATGCAGAAAATTGCTTGGTATTCTGCTATTATTTATTCCAAGCTTATATCATGTGCGTGACCTACATATATAACATACTGTTTTTTGTGATATGAAAGTGGGCTCTTGTCACATGAAGTAAAAACATACTGAAAGGTCAGCATGCAGGGGTATCTAGGAACATGTTTGATATTGATAAACATGCAGTAATGAAGGATGACTTAATTCATTTATATGAAGCAAGTGGGTATCCACAAAAGGAATTAAAAACAGAAATAAACAGGTTGAACTGAATATTTCCATAGAGCTGTAATATCTTAGTTTTAAATTAATATACAATCTGTAATGAGAAGAGGTAAGCACAGAAATAGTTGTGGAGAAATCAGTTTTCTGTCTACACATAGTTATGCTATATGGACTACAGAAAATACTATTAAACAATATTGCATTTTTGTTAGAGCAGTGAATGGAACACAAAATGTCTGATGAATTGGTGATAAGAAATAACACAGATACTACAGGGACCAACAAAGTTATAACTTCTGTGTCACAGCTTATCTGTCTCTGTTGTTTCTATCATGTATATCATCTAGTTAATACGAATATATGCTAAATATACTGTATAATTCATATACAACCTAGTCCTCCAGTCTCATTTTTATAAATAAAACTTTTCTTTCAGTGTGGTTTAACCTGCAGCCAAGAATTATACTAAAAATAATCTCTATCTGTTTTTCTTCAAGTTTAACTGGAAACATACATACCTCCTAAGTAAATCAACTTACTCAAAACATGTGAATGTATTAAATGAGGAGAATAATAGAAGTATCTTACACATACTCAGTGACATCCTTATTTTACCTAATACCGCTTTCTACTGGTTTTGTACTATTTGCTGCTGCAAACATTATACTCAACATGTTAATTTGATTTTTATTTTTATTATTTAATACCAGTCCCACACTGCTTATTTTTTTCTTCTGCTTTAACTAGTTATTCATACATTCACATTTTATTACTAACAAACAAGACTTAATCATCTGCATAACTCAGGAATACAGAAATTCTCTCTGTCTTGCTATCTATTTCCCATTCAGCACTTTCATTTAGTCTTTAAGAGTTACCCTTAACAATATACATTAGTTGTACAAGTGATATGCCAGTCATAAGGCATCTTTGTTTTAGACCTCTCTGAACCTGCACTGCTTTTTCATTCCATTTCATTTACAATTATTTTGTTAAAGGTAATTCCATACATAGATCTCAATACTTTTTTGGCACCCCTTTCATCCTATATTCCCTTAATATTTTCCAGATTTACTGTCATATGCATTTACCATGTCCCATGCAACTACATTGTCTTCTGCCTTTTCCATTAACATATTGCCTACTACCTCCTAAGTTATCAAAAGCACTTCCATAACTTCTCTTCCATCTTTCTCATATATTGCATCACATATTATTATAAACCGCTATATAATATTTTATCAAACCTGCTGTGGATACTTTTCATATGTAACCTATAACCCATACTATTTAATGTAATAGGTTACCAGTTTTTAATATCAATTGTCTCTGTTGTATACAGATTTTATAGCATCTTCACAAATTCCTTCATTGTTTAATCCTTATTCTAACCATCCATCCATTGTTTTGTTTTTTTTGTTGTTTTTTTTTACAGTCTCAATGCATTCCCTACTTAAATCTTTAAAAAAAGAGAGACAGGTATGTATCCCAGAGAGTGCCTCTCCTCTGAAGTAGGCTTCCTATTCACATAAAGCAGAACCTTTCCTGACCATCTTTAAGTGCAATCTGGACCAACTGATGGGAAATCGCAAATTCATTCCTTGGGTGGCACCTATGTCCCTTATGGACAGAGGCAGTCTTTAAAAATTGTCAAAACCTCACTTGTTGAACCTTGTTATCTTTCTCATAGGGATAGAAAATTAGGTAAAATTTGGGTAAAACTGGCTAGGCTTGTAAGAGCTATTGAGCCATTAGCCTAGTTATCTACTTTGAACCAATGAAAAGCATATCCTAATTCATCCAGTCTAGTTCCTCAGTTTTCGTTCACTTCCTGTAGTATTTTTAATTTCTTCCATAGTCATGTTGTTATATAATTAATTAACAGATAGCATACTCATCTGCTACATGTTTACTCCTTTTCTCTCATTCTTCCTGTTTTTTTCACATATTTCACTATAACATTCATAATATTTTCTTGTTGATAACATTCTTTCCTTTTCTTATTTATTATACTTCAAATTCTTCCTTCATCCTTTGTTCCAGAGTCATGAATACCTGCACTTAATGCTGAAATTGTGTGTGTGAGTGCACTACTTGGTACTCTTTAAATAGCCCTTCACTTCACACTTGCCTTCAAAACAGAAATAAGTGGCAGAATATGCTAATGAAGGTGTCAGTAGCTGAAATGCATGCTATTTAAGCAATCCAACATGATGGAGCTTTTCAGGAATGCTTAAAGTGAGTATGTACAATTGCCTTCAGTTCCAATACCTATTAGAATTTGATCATGAAGATACTTAGCAGCTGCAATCTCTAGTACTTTTTCTATCACTAGCCTGTATGTGCAACAGGCTTAAAATAAAAGGTGCTACTGCTACCAGACCATGGCCCAGAAGAAGACTGTTCAGAAGCCATTTCACTGGTAATGGACTTCATGATACTGTAGAGTGCTACAGAATGGACAGCGATAACCTAGAAGAAATATGCAACCTCTGCAGCGGACAGAGCAACAACCATGCAACAATTCTATGCCATAGCATATAAGTTGATAATAGTTAGCAGTTATAACAAAAAAAAATCTATTAATTAAAATGCACGAAGTTAAATATGTTTACCACTTGGGATAACCTTTGGTTGATGCCAGACATGCGTCACAAGCTTAACACACTTATTGGAGTACAGAGTAACTTTGCCATATATAGCAGTCATATAACCACTTTTTATAATGTGTTTACATCCTCAGATGGTAACATTACTTGAGGTTACTTAAAAGAAATGCATGCTATGCATGCTTTAAGAACACCAGTGGACAAACTGCAGACAGCATTCAGTGCTAAGTGAAAATTAAACCATCAGTAATGTTAAAAAAAATCAGTTTTAAATAAACATCACATACTTTCACTGACTCTGTATGGAACTACCCAAACAATTGCAATTACAGCAGTGAAATAGCAGTATCAAAGTCTCTGGATCCAAACTGTCTGTCCTGCTATGATACAAATGCCTTACCAACACAATGAGCTTTTATAATGCAGATTCACCCCTGAAAAGACGGTGAACGAGCAAGTCAGATGTTATCTCATTACTATGCATGAGTCCCACAAGAAAATATTGTGAAAGGACCTACAGGATGATATGCACAAGCCCTAGCAACAAAAGAATGAGCACTGAAAAGTGTTGCTTGCTAAAAGCAAGCAAGTGTGAATGATGTCATACTGCAGGAATAATTAAGTGTTTCACACTCCTTACACTTACTGAGGTGTTTCAGGGAAAATAAGTTATCAAAAAGTCAGGGAATACATTGACTGACTTAAAAAACAGCCTTTATATCAGTTTTATTACTAAGGGCTTATGATACAACTGTGCCTCTGAGTAAAACATTGTCTGTGATTAATAGGAAGTCCATTGTATCCATAAGATTTTTACTCTTTAATATTGTTAATTTGTCTCTATTTGTATGTATTTGTATGTCTGTTTGGGGCTTTTCCCCTCGGGTCTCCACTGAAAAAGGGTAAATTCTTACCCAGCTGGACCGATCCGGTTAACAAATGCGAAATAAATAAATAAATAAATAAATAAATAAATAAATAAATACAACATATATCAAAATAAATCCAAATGACATTTGCATTCATGTTTGAAAAGCATAAGCAAGAAAATGATGCTTGCAAAAGACAGGAAAACAACTGTAGCATTAAAAACATTTGTTACTCTTGTGACAGGAATCATTAGCTTAACTGTTGAAAATATTCCATTCATCTACACATCTACTTGTAAATTATAAGACAGCTGTGAGAAAATGCTTATCTTGGACTTTTAATGTAAACTGATACAATGGCACATCTTGAGTCAATGGGATTTACTTTTTCTTCTTCATAATTGTGTTTGTGGCACATAGCGAAAATAATCTCAAATGTGTAATGTTAATGCCATGAGTTCAAGGTTCAAATGTAAATATGTGTTTGTGAGAAACCAGTGATGTTTAATATTCCTGTTTTCATGTTATAAGGCAACACTGTTAAGAAAACATCATAGAAACACAGTCTAAAATAATCTTTGTTTTGCCTTCAATAGTGCAAATGAACCAGGCACCAATTTGCTGCCATCAGTACTCTGACAGTACTGTGTGAAGAAAATGCAGCTGTGGATTACCTGTCTTTGTGGAGAAAGGTGTAATTGCAGTGAGTTTGGAGAAATAGCACATGTAAAATGCTGTTTGCAGAAAATTTTACTGAGGGAGTCAGGTGAAGTAGTCACACAATTTTCTTTACTAATGTAACATTAAATACAAATGAATTACAAACATGAATTTGGCAACACAACTATCATTAATGATTGCTATATAACTGAAATATAATATGTGAAAATTATGTTAAGCATAGCAACAATGATAGTTAATGTAATATGCACTTGCATAGGTATGAAGTCAACAATATGTAATTAAATTTACATGGATCATCACATATCATAGGATCATAGGGTCATAAGAAGTTACTAGGCTATTAGCCCTGAGGCCCTTGCAAGCCTAGCCAATAATTTAGCCCATGTTCCAACAAGTCAGCACCTAATGCCCCTGTCCAACAGGGATACAGGTGGAATCCCAGGGGTGTATTTTCTGTTCCCCACCCAGTTATCCAGGCTGAGCTTAAAAAGTGTTAATGAGGTACTCTGCTTGAGGTAGAGAAGGAGTATATTCTACAGAAGGGGGGGGGGGTCTCTGGGACACAAATCTGTCCCACCAACAAGGTGTGTAGGACAGTAAGTCACATAAAGTATTTATGGAACCTACCCCAACATGTATTACTCAGGTCATGCAACTCCATGCATATGAAATGTATTTATAACCACAAATACTGTCTTTTATATTGGACTCCAGTGCCATGAGTAGTTCACGTCACACACATGCTGGCATTTCTTAAGTATATCTCTGTTCAATTTGAAACTTCTATACCTCAATTTACAACTTTAAAAAGAAAGTTGTCCTGTGGCACTAACAGTTAGTAAGCAACATTTACTATTTCAAAAAGAATCTGTGGTATCCCTCAAAGTCTCAGAAAACCTAATATGCAACCTATACTGGGTCACAAACAAACCAAGCAGAAGCTTTGCAGTGTGGAGGTATGAAGTCATCCCTTGAAATAGCCACTCCATTGCTCCAAATAACCCTATTATATATAAATTAATGAATGTCTTTAATGCTTTTCATTATATTCAACTAGGATCACTTGTTTGTGTGTTTCAATAAAGGATATTCCATTTTTAACTCAACTGTGGACTACCTGCCTTTTTTTTTTTTTTTTGTAGTACGTATTTTAATGTTCAGATTTTATTAGTGAACCACACACCCACCACACTGCAAAGTTTCAACATTTACTATTTAAGCCTTCTTTTTTCTCATGGGTTCAACTTCCACGTAGTATTAGTCAGTCTTTGAATTGCGTTATGCCCCAATAAACCATTTTGTCCCAATTCATACCATTTTATGTCTAAATAACAATGATTATAACAAACAGCAGAGAGCATTTCATTATGTAACTATGGAACATGTGAAAATAGGGTGAGCATCACACATGGCCAAATCTTAACATTTCTCACCTTCATTGTTTTTTCAAAGATTCCTAACGTCACTGCCAGTCCATTTTTGTTTTTGCCATCACACAAATGCAGCTGGCAAGACTGTGCATCTCTGAGCACAGGCTGGGGCACATGAGATCTGAATTGGATGCCAGTTCAGATACATAATACTAAGTGTCTAGAAGACATGACAGGTGAAGGTGAGGATGGTGCTCCATTTAGTGTCCAATGGTGGTATGAGGAGGTGTCCAGGATCTTTATTGCAATCCTTGTAAAGGATCACAGACATAGACTTCTGCAGGGGGACTATACCTTGTCTCAGTACAAGTCTGAGGCTTGGAATTGCTTGGTCAAAGCTGTCACCAGTGCACCTGGCATTCAACTCACTGGGGAAAAATGTTATCACCATTACAGTGATATGAAGAAGAGGAACTGGTACCTCCTGAGCTGATGGGAAGAGGAATTTAAGACTTTGAACACCCCTTATTTGTGCAAGTATAGTGATACATCCCCAGTTGATGATATAGCATGGATTTGCCATCCAATATTTTTATTCATTATGCTCCTTTATTTCTTGTCTTTTTATGTTCTGTATGGCTGCTGATACTATTTCCTTGGACAAGGAGGCACATCAGGAGAGATTAGCTTGCCTCAAAGAGGCATGGGGTAAGTAGTGCAAGTCAGATCATACCTTTCAGGACATCAGTTCATATAAGCTTCGTGACACATATCTAACCTTTATATCAAGCATGCAAGTGTGCTCCAATAGATCTCGATGATTGCATTAGGCAATGAGTACGTCAGCATAGTGTGTGAGGGTTCAATTCCCAGCAGCATAAATGAGATTTTATTACAGGATAGTATACATGAATCATTTACTCCAATAATAAATTACAAGAAAAATTACATTTTTGTAACTGTATTTATTAACTTGGATATATCTTATATGCCATAGTCAAATAACTGTTGCTATTTCATTTATAATATAACTAAGATTCATTTATTTAATAACAAATTAATCCTTTCACAACATTTCTGGATGTGAAAAGTGTGAACATAATCATGTGCCATATTTGTTTATGCATTGAAATAAAACTGTGACATGGCATTGATCTCATTATCTCTGTTTTGTCTCCTCTAATCCTATGTCTCTTTTTTATTTTTTATTTTATTTTATTTTATTTATTTACTTTTTGGATACATTGCTGCTGCAACCCAAATGACTATCAGCACAGGCAACTAGGCCAACCAGTGAGGTTCATTCCACCATACCTCCACAAATGGCTGTCGTAGTACCACCACTGGAAGCACAGACACTTATCACATCTGGGTTACAACCTGTCAGCGTTACCTTTGCAACTCCTGTTCTACCTACTCCAACTGCCTTGGGTAGCTCTGATGGCTGGTGCAGTGATACTTGCTGGAAGTATTACTGGAGGTAGCAACTTTCTAACTTATCAACAGCTGATAGGCGTGTAGAAAATATCATGGAGAGTGGCTGTAGTGCCCAAATCCCTAGAGTTAAAAAGGTCCAGTGTCGGACTGGAAAATCAGTGCCACGTCCACCGCTGACGCAGGAAGCTGAGTCAGTGATGATGGTTCTGAAGGTGAGGACTCGATTCTCACTGTGCTTGGGCTGGATGCAGATGCACTGCTGATGGTCGCTACCTATCCACAATCATAATGTCATAATGTCACCCAACATTTTGTGTTTATCACAATCCCTGTCTATCTTGTATGTCCTGTATGAGTGCACTTGTTACCGAGCCTACCCCATATACCTGACCCTATTATACCTAAGCACCTTTGTCAACAGATGTTTCACTACAAAAAAATAAAAATGGGCACCTGTCCCACATATGTTATGCCCAATACATAGCTTTCCGCTTCGTCTACATGTCAGCTTGACAAGCTTGATTTGGTCCAATTGGCCATACCGCATTATTCTATTGCTGTCAACCAGCCAGCCATGATGTGGTGACCCTCCAAATTCATCATATTTTGTGTAAAGGTATACATTTATGTGGTAAAGAAGTTAACAGCTATAGTGGTGTCCCATCACCATCCTATGCATTCCTCTATTGCTTCACTTGTGTCTTCCTCACTGTTCAACCCCCATTTTCACACCGTCCTATCAACCCATTTTTCACACATTTAGTCTGGTCAAAAAATATAATTACTCACAACACACATGGCCAGAAGTGGCCCATAAAAACATTCACTTTTTATCCTCATCATTTATGTGGATTAGTATTGTACTCCAATGCTGAGTGATGACAAATGACATTTCAGGTTCTATGGCGAAAATTGAAGATTTTAATTTTAACCACACTAGTCGATTATCTTCACACAAATGTGTTTATTCCCACTGCACTATAGAAATACAGACTGAGTGTAGTATTGTGAGACATTTATTAGTCTGCTGGATTTAATTTACATCTTACGGGATTTTACAACTGTCATTGTGATGAAGTCTGATGCCTATGTTCTCCATTGCTTCAGTCTTTTGTCACTGTCTCTTCAAAGAAGTGATTTTAGGATTGAACACTAAGTGTTCCTATATGGTGTGTTGAGATAATTCACTTGTTAGTAGAATTATTATTTTTTTATCAGTGTCAAAGGTTTGTATCCAGAACTAAGTCAAAGTATTATTGAATGTGTTTTATATTACTCTTATATGTGTAACTGATAGCTACATATGATATTAATCCACCATTCTCATACTTATGTATTAATCATGGTTGCACTATCCTACCACGGCTTGCTCCATATTGGAAGCACTTTATTGTATAGAGCATGACAGATTAATTATGATGAAAAACCGAGTAACACACCAAAAAGATGTTCAGAGATGTCACAGAAATAAAACACTTTTGCATGCTTCCTTCTATTTTTCCATCTCTCTCTCTCTCTCTATATATATATATATATATATATATATATGTATCTCTCACTATCTCTCTCTCTCTCTCTCTCTCTATATATATATATATATATGTATCTCTCACTATCTCTCTCTCTCTCTCTCTCTCTCTATATATATATATATACACACACACACACACACACACACACACACACACACACACACACACACACACACACACACACACACACACACACACACACACACACACACACACACATATATAGTTCCCCATTCTGTCTCATCAGTTTTTACTCTTGCATATTTTTAGGCTCCTGGATGTAATGTACACCTTACAGGATTTTACAGTTGTTATTACCATGAGAAGTGATAATGCATGCAGCCTCCTTTGCTTCAGTCTGTTGTCTCATTTTAACTTAGTGAAGAAGGAGTTGTGTGAAGTATTGAGATAATGTTCAGGTCTATATCATACTTTTCGCATACTGTCATGGTTCGAATCTAAAAGTATGTCAAAGTTTTATTGAATGTTAAGTATTTTTTGTGTAAGTGTTGGCTACTTATTTTATTAACACTCTGTTATTCTGCTTCTGTCTTGGGAGCACTTTATTTTACAGACCATGACAGAATAATTATTATGACAAATGTAAGAGTAACAACACACCAAAATTTTACTGAGAAATGACCCATTTAACAAAACTCTTTCCATATTTCTGTCTGTGTCTCCTAATGTCCCCTTCTGTCTCATTGTTTGTACTCAGCATTTGATCAGTGCCTGGCAATGAGCAGCAATACTAACTGATGACAAGCAGCAATACACATGTTATGGCAAAATCTGTTGAGCTTTAGCCTTAGACAACACTACTACATTTACATCCTTTCAAATATGCTTAAGTCCACTGCACTACAGTAAAACAGACTAAAAGTAGTAAAGTGTGTTACAGTTACTCTTAAAATATATATTAGGCTGCTGAGTGCCACATACACCCTAAAGGATGTTACTATTGATATAACTGTGGTGAAGGCTGATGCCTACCCTATCTTCAATCTGTCAGTGTCTCTTAAAGTGTTTCATTTTTAACTTGATAAAGTATGAGTTCCTATGTGATGATTTGAAACAAATCTCCAGTCTGTATACTTTTATTTTATGCCATCAAGGGTTTGAATCCAGAAGCATGTCAATTATGTAATTTTTTTCCATATTAATAATATGTGTGCAACTGTGTGTGGCATATGTTATTAACCCACTTTCTGTACTTATCATGATTCTACTCTCCTACCTCTTCTTGATCCATATTGGAAACACTTTATTCTACAGATCAGTACTTCTAAAATGTATAGATTTCTCATTTCTGATTCTTATGTTTGTTGCGTTCATAAATGAACCAAAGGTACAGGATGGCACAACGAGTCCTCAGCTTGAACAGGTCCCAGTTTATTAAGGAAACAACACTAATAGTCCACAACGAACAAATGAAAAATCCAAAACAGCAAGTAATCCAGAACAAACAAGTTAAGCGCTTTCATCTGTCTAATGCAGACTTCCTCAGAACTGCCATAATAAAGTCAATTTCCTTTTTATATTACGTTTTGGCACCAAAAACTTTTCAAACTTTTAAAGTAGTACCTATCTAATACATTGCTTATACAGCTATAATAATCACAATTAAATATGTATATATTATTAAATGCTGTACTGACACTACTAATTCTAAATGTGCAAAGCAATCCTTCTACTAATAGTTCTATATATATATTGAACATAAAAAGTTGATAATACTACTTATGTCACTTACACGCTTACAATATCTGAAATTTTTTTAAAAATATTATTAACAAGTTCATTTATAAACTTCATAATCTAGCCCTTAAAAATATGCTGTATATCATGAATGGTGCTACATAATTTTAATGCACATGTATGCAATATATAAAAAAATATACATAAATAATATTTACAATATTTAAAAATGCAATTAAATGAATAAATACATTAATAAATAAATAATAAATTAATAAATAAATCTATGCCAGGCATAAAAATGGTTTTATACTAATGTAATCGTTGATGCCTGGAAACCTAAGAGCATCCGTGGATATCTGCCATTTACTCTCTTTCATAGCTAACATACCCTTTACATCGCCACCCTTGGTGGTCAACTCCACCTGATCTAAAATAGTGAACTTAAAATTGTGCGTATCCCCATTTTGTACAATGTGTCTACATAGGGCATTCTTCTTATCTTTCTTCTTAATACAATACATGTGATCATATATACAACATTTTAACTGTCTTTCCGTTTTACCTATGTAGAACGCAGAACAAGCCTCACATGTAGCAATGTATACCACGAATTTAGTGTTACAATTTCCTGCTCTTCCCTTAATAAATGTTCCATTAACATTTTTTTAATTTAAATCCTTCTTTCTCATTTATATACCTACACTGTTTACATGCACCACATTTCACAGTGGCTTTTCTCTTTAATTCATCATTTTGGGTATTACTTTCAATCATCCTCTTCAAATTTGGGCCCATTTTGTAAACAAACTGAGGAAATATACCAGCCTTCTGTGCTATATTTTTGTCCATAGTAATTAACTTCCAATGTTGTTTGATAATGTTCTCTATGTACTTCACAACATGTGAGTACATTAATACACATACCCTACACATTTGATCTCTTATATCCTTGCTTTTTTGTACATCTTCCTCTCTTAAAACCTGGTTGCCTCATGGTTTTGGTGTCTTTTCAGGCTTGTTGGCTGTTGGTGAAGCACCCACCAAGAGGAGAAAATGCTGAGAGAAGAAAGGAGCCACTTTTGAGACTTTAAGTATTTTCCCACTTTTCTGAGATTTAAAAAAGTTCAGTTACAGGCTTGCTGTTCTTGAACTGTTTGTAAGTTCCTGTGAGGCCATTTTTTGCTTGGGCTAAAGGAAAGTCTCTCTGTTGATCAGTGGCAGTGAAAAACATTGAGCAGCCTGCCTGCCCCTGTGGGAGTGGTTACTGACTTGAAACTGTAGTTTTATTGGCCATTCTGGGTCAATTCCAAAACTCCTTCATCTTCCTCTCTTAAAACCTGGTTGCCTCGTGGTTTTGGCATCTTTTCAGGCTTGTTGGCTGTTGGTGAAGCACCCACCAAGAGGAGAAAATGCTGAGAGAAGAAAGGAGCCACTTTTGAGACTTTATGTATTTTTCCTCTGTTTATTTGCTAAGTTTTTCTGCATAGCCGCCTATTTTGAGCATGTTCTGGCTTGTTAAATTTGATTTCTGCATTAGTAACTGTATTTAGAGCACAACCTAGAGCTGTTTACTGAATTTCCTGTTTGCATTTATTTTTAAAATCGTTTTTTTTTCTCAAAACTTGCATTTTATCTGTCTTTGGCCTAGCACTCTTGTGTGGGGTCATTTACTGCACTGTTATAACTTGTTGATACTTGTTAACCTCTGCTATCTCTGAAAAAAAAAATCTTGCTTTTTTCCCACTTTTCTGAGATTTAAAAAAGTTCAGTTACAGGCTTGCTGTTCTTGAACTGTTTGTAAGTTCCTGTGAGGCCATTTTTTGCTTGGGCTAAAGGAAAGTCTCTCTGTTGATCAGTGGCAGTAAAAAACATTGAGCAGCCTGCCTGCCCCTGTGGGAGTGGTTACTGACTTGAAACTGTAGTTTTATTGGCCATTCTGGGTCAATTCCAAAACTCCTTCATCTTCCTCTCTTAAAACCCTCTTTTGCGCGGTTTTGCGCATTTTTGTGCATAGCACAACAACGGGCAGCGCCGCCTAATTGGGTTTAAACTATTCCTGGCTCCACAAAGTCTTCTCTTCACTTTTTCCCTTAGAACTGCTCTACCTCTCAATTAAACACCATATTCTCATTCTAAGGCCCTTCACTGGTCCAATTAAGTAATCCTACAAGTTAGCACTATTAAACCATAAGCGCTACTTACTCTTATACTCTCTATGATTGCCCTGTCCTCTATTGGTCCATCTTAAATTCAGTTTCCCTATTACTCTAGCATGTCCAAAGGTCAGTCAATGGTTTCCTCTCCAGTTCAGCTGGTGAATCAGGGAATTTTGAGGCAATGTTACAACTGTCTCATGTACATGGACAACCCTCTCCTCCTCCAAACAGGTTCAAATATATGTGAGAGATGCAACTATTTAGCCAAACTGGAGGCTGAGCTCTCTCATCTCAAAACTGGTGTAACCAGTCAGGAGGAGAAGGTAACCTCACACAACACAATTCCAGTATCACATAGTCCCACCACATCAGCGAACCAAACGCATAAATACAAAAAAACATGCTCGGAGGCTCTAAATAAAAATCTACCTAAGCAACAGAGACCTCCAAAGCAGACATCCAAGCAAACGCTACCTCAAAACAAAACACACACAACACATAACCCACAAAGTCAGTGTGCCAAGCAGCCACAGCCCTTAAGGCTGAATAGCACACCTGATACTCTTGTTATAGGTGACTCTATTGTCAGACACACTGACGTCCCGCTCACCAGGCTGAATAAAGAGAAGGTCACAGTGAGCTGCCTGTCGGGTGCTAGGATTTGACACATAACGCAAGCACTCAGGTCACTCCAAAGCAAATACAAATATGACTTAGTCATTATACATGCTGGTGTGAATGACCTGAGACGTACCTCCCTGGACTACATGAAAAGAGACGTAGAGGAGCTCTCTGATCATGTAGCCCAGGCTGGTATGACCCTGACCTTGAGCAGCATCTTACCCTCACCTAGAATGATGCCACAGTACAAAGACAAAATGATCAATTTTAACAATTGGCTAAAATTTTGGTGTCATTCAAAGCGGATCCAGCATCTGTCAACCTGGGATGACATGCTCGACAAGTCACGTTGCTTCGCTAGGGACGGCTTGCACCTGTCACCACTGGGCTTTCGGATATTGGCAAAGGCTCTTGCCACCCCCATAGTGCCTTTTTTAGCCAAGGCTCAAAAGTCAAACCCACTCCCATAGACAGCACAAGGAACAAGAAACTAAGGGTAATGCTGCTAAACGCCAGAAGTCTTAACCTCAAGATGCACTCGAAGCTCTCCTCAGTATGGAGAACATCGATATCTGTGCAGTGACAGAAACCTGGTTCAAGGCTCCAGAGAGCACTGCAGCACTACCAGGCTATACCTCATATCATGCTTTTCGGCCCCAAAACCCGGACCGAACCACAAAAGGAGGGGGAGTTTCCATATTTATCAAGGATATCCACACCTCCAGGTTAGTGGCATTGCACGAAGTATCGGAGACCATCCATGTGCAACTAACAGTGGGCAAGACTGCTTTTCAGTTTATAGCATCCTACAGACCACCCTCTCAAAGTCAGGAATCCCATTCGGCTTTCCTGAAAACATTGGAGAACATGAAGATCTCTCAGAACACCATTATATTGGGCGACTTCAACTACCCAAACATTGACTGGAAGCACTACTCAAGCCCCAGCACCTTAGCCCAAAGATTCCTGGAAATTATAAACTCAAATGCTATGGAACAACTAGTCACCAGTCCCACAAGAGGGGACAACATACTAGACCTGATCATTACCAACATAGGGACTCTATGCTCCACAACAGAAGTATATCCCTCGTTGGTAAGATCAGACCATAAATTAATTTCACTGAATGTCCACATCCCGACCCCACCCCCAGCCCAGAAAACCACAGTGAAAAACTTCTCAAAAGTGAACTTCTCACTTCTCAAAACCGAAGTGGAATCCTTTAAGGCCCCAGGGCCAGTGGAAACTACAGCCCAAACTACAGAATCCTATATAAATGCATTCTACAGACATCTCCAGGAATGCATGGATCATGCTATCCCAAACAAAACCAAGACCCAATCATCCAAAGGCAGGCGTCCAGTCTGGTGGACCCCTGCCATAAATAAACTGTACAACAGAAGGAGGAAGCTACTACATGATAGAGCAAAATCCCTAATAGGGAAGGCATCTCTGATCAGTACTAGCAAAAAATTACGATCCCTCATAAAATCCTCCAAGGCCAGCTTCGAGAGAAAAATTGCACAGGACACCAAAGACAGTCATAAGGCTTTTTTCAGTTATGTTAGAAACTTTGGATGCAACTCCCAGACTTGTTCTGAGTTGATTCTAAACGACAAAAAATACACTGAACCCACAGACATCGCCAATATCCTGGCAGACAGGTTCAGTGCAAACTTCTCCACCCCTCCCCAAAGAGCAAGTATCTATCCCGGCAGAGGGCTGCCTCCCAAACATCTCAGATGCTCAGGTGAAGGCTGCCATCTCCAAAGCAAAAAACACTGCTTCCATGGGACCAGATGGCATCCCAGGTTGCGTCCTACATGAACTACAAGAGGAACTAATCCCTCAAATAAAACAGCTATACAATCTCAGCCTCACTACAGGATATGTGCCCACAGAATGGCGTACAGCAACAGTGGTCCCACTCCACAAAGTTGGAGCCTCTACGGACCCTGGAAACTATCGCCCTATAAGCCTGACTAGCTTAGTCTGCAAGGCTATGGAGAGGATCATCATGGAGCTCATAAACAAAGACATTGGGGACCTACAGACACTAGATCCTACCCAGTTCGGCTTTGTCAAGGGTAGATCCTGCCTTTTGAACCTGGTTGACTTCTTTGAAACAGTCACCAAAGCCATAGATGAAGGGAAGGTAGTCCACACAGCCTATCTGGACCTTGCAAAGGCATTTGACACAATACCCCACTCGGGCATCATAGATAAGCTATCCAGCTTAAATATAAACCCCTATGTCACAAGATGGGTCGCAAACTGGCTCAAAGACAGAACCCACAGAGCGAGAGTTGCTGGAGCCATGTCAGACTCGAAACCGGTCACAAGTGGTATCCCACAGGGTTCTGTCCTGGGACCACTCTTGTTCGGTATATACTTTTCTGAGGTACAGGCAAACGTGGGAGGACTATGGCTCACCAAGTTCGCAGACGACTGCAAACTGGGCGCAATAATCAACTCTCCAGCTGACACAAACATCCTTCAAAAAGGTCTCACAGAGACAGATAACTGGTGCCAGCGCCATGGTTTAAAGCTAAATGCCAAAAAATGCATAGTCATACCCTTTGGCAAAAACAATGTGCCCACAAATTACCACATAGGCGGAAACCCATTAAGTACAGAGAAAGTTATTAGGGACCTGGGGACCCAAGTTGATAGCAATCTCTCCTTTGAAAACCACATTGCCAAAGTGGTTAGAAAGACCTTCTACATAGCCCACCTCATCACGAAGGGTTTCACATCTAGATCAAGAGAGGTAATTGTGCCCCTTTATTCATCCCTCATCAGGCCCATCATAGAATACAATGCCCCTTTTGGGATGTACCTTACCCGACACCTGCAGCAATTAGAAAGACCCCAAAAGTATCTCACCAAGAGGATCAAGGGTCTCAAACAGATGCCATATGCTGCTCGGTTAAAAACTCCAGCTCTACTCAGTTGCATACCGCCTACTTCGAGGTGATCTATGCCTGACATACAAAGCTATGTCAAATCCAGAATTAATGGACATGCTCCACCTCAGTAAATCTAAATCCCTTAGAGCCACATGCTCGAGGGACTTGAACCTCAGCACAGAAATAAATAGAACTTGCTGGAGGGACAGGTTCATAACCCAGAGGCTCCCTTCGCTCTGGAATAGAATTCCAGTTCATGTGAGGCAGAGCACCTCACTGAATCTCTTCAAGAAGAATCTCGATAAGTGGATGGGGGATCGTAGGTTTGTCCCAGGGATTACTCCCGTGTCACTATTAGACAGAGGCACATTAAACTAAACCTTAAAAAGGGCACAGTATACTCAAATCAAGGGGTGGCGTAAGCCATACAGAATCGGGCTAGGCTTATAATTGCCCCAGGGCAGATAGCCTAGTATGAACCTATGAACCTATGAATAGTATTTCCTAGTAAAGGTTTATATCTCCTGTCCCATTCCGAACTAATATACCTTATTACATCATTTAATAATTGTTCTGGGTAACCTCTTACAATAACATGTCCCTGATATTTTTTAATTCTTGATTCATTATGTCCTTGGTGGACGACATTTGGGCAGCACGAATACATTGCCCTTTAAATATATTTTTAAACATGTGTGTGGGATGGTTGCTACTGAATTCCAAATAGTCATTCGAAATCGTATCTTTTCTATATATACTAGATACAAAACCATCGTTTCCGTGACTAATGTAAGTGTCCAAATAAGCGATACCTTTAAGGTTATAATTGTATGTGAATTTTAAAAAATCTGTTGTATGGTTAAGATATATAATAAAAGGTTCAATAAAATATACAGGACCATCCCATAATATAAACAAATCATCCAAAAATCTCGAATAATACTTAACATGTTTGAAATATTTACAATTTTTTGTAGTTGTCAGTCAATTTAGTCTTATAACTCTTGCTCCCTTTTCCATTATAAATAATAGAATTGTTTGTATTGCTATCAGTACCTTTTGAAATATTCGCTTGTGTTTTCGACACACCAGCATATGTTTTCAAGGTCATTGGGCGCTTGGGTTTTGCTCCCTGCCTTTCCATTTGCTGTGCGTATGAAACATACTGAAGTTGAAAGTGAAATCATTAATAGAATTTTTACTAGTGTCTCGGCGTCGACTCAATAGGCATCCACCTGTAGAACGATTCGACAAACAGTTCTCATCCATCGTATGTTGCCTTTGACCATTAGGAATTTCACAAGGTGAGCTAGTGTTTATCCTTGTGTGAGCCTCCACACTGTTAGTTGAACCCACTTCGAACGCAATCGGGATTGCTGGCTGTGCATCACATGATTTTACCACTTCGGTTGTACTGAAGGCAACTAAAGTACGTTCATCCAAAGTTGCCAAATGAACCATCTCCCCTTTGAGTTCCACAATATCCAGTTGGAGCTTATTCAACTCATCCCTGTCCGATGCAGCCTGGGGAATCTCGCTGATACCCTCCATACCAATACAAAAGTAAAAAGTCACAGCAGAAGCAACAACGTAAATGAACCAAAGGTACAGGACGGCACAACGAGTCCTCAGCTTGAACAGGTCCCAGTTTATTAAGGAAACAATACTAATAGTCCACAACGAACAAATGAAAAATCCAAAACAGCAAGTAATCCAGAACAAACAAGTTAAACGCTTTCATCTGTCTAATGCAGATTTCCTCAGAACTGCCATAATAAAGTCAATTTCCTTTTTATATTACGTTTTGGCACCAAAACCTTTTCAAACTTTTAAAGTAGTACCTACCTAATACATTGCTTATACAGCTATAATAATCACAATTAAATATGTATATATTATTAAATGCTGTACTGATATTACTAATTCTAAATGTGCAAAGCAATCCTTCTACTAATAGTGCTATATATATATATTGAACATAAAAAGTTGATAATACTACTTATGTCACCTACACACTTACAATATCTGAAATTTTTTTAAAAACATTATTAACAAATTCATTTATAAACTTCATAATCTAGCCCTTAAAAATATGCTGTATATCCTGAATGGTGCTACATAATTTTAATGCACATGTGCAGATATATAAAGATGTAAAAAATATATAAAAAATATATATAAATAATATTTACAATATTTAAAAATGCAATTAAATGAATAAATACATTAATAAATAAATAAATTAATAAATAAATTTATGCCAGGCATAAAAAGAGATGGTTCGTTTGGCAACTTTGGTTGAACGTACTTTAGTTGCCTTCAGTACAACCGAAGCGGTAAAATCATGTGATGCACAGCCAGCAATCCCGATTACGTTCGAAGTGGGTTCAACTAACAGCGCGGAGGCTCACACAAGGATAAACACTAGCTCACCTTGTGAAATTCCTAATGGTCAAAGGCAACATACGATGGATGAGAACTGTTTGTCGAATCGTTCTACAGGTGGATGCCTATTGAGTCGACGCCGAGACACTAGTAAAAATTCTATTAATGATTTCACTTTCGACTTCAGTATGCTTCATACGCACAGCGAAATGGAAAGGCAGGGAGCGAAACCCAAGCGCCCAATGACCTTGAAAACATATGCTGGTGAGTCGAAAACACAAGCGAATATTTCAAAAGGTACTGATAGCAATACAAACAATCCTATTATTTATAATGGAAAAGGGAGCAAGAGTTATAAGACTAAATTGACTGACAACTACAAAAGTAATAACAAAACAACGAATGTTACAGGTGGTGATTAAAGGTTTTTTAAAAGATGATTATGATTTTACTAAATATGATAGAAAAGACAGAAATGATAGTTGAGTTGATCACCGTATTAATGATTTTAATGTTAGTATTAAAGAAAAGATTTACTTGTTAGGTAAAAGGTTATTGTCTATCAAGAATTTGAAAATAGAGAATGCGTATTTTACTAAATGTATTTCCCTTAAAATTGTTCCGAAGGGTATTAGATTTTTTAAAATACCCATGGGGGTTGATTTAAATTCAAGAACCAAGAATGAATTTAATTTGTTATTTGACAGCTTTGGATATAAATATATGAACTTGTTAGTTAAAAAGAATGATGAAAAAATAACACAATTAATACATGATGTTGATATTTTGAATCAGGAAATTATTTTATACAATGGGTTGAGTTATATGAGAAACAATTTACCCAAGCAGACCAAAAAGCAAGGGGATATATATAATAGGAAAGCAAGGAAAATTGTCCATGATTTGGATCAATATACGCACCACAGAGCCTACACTTGGCCCAAGGATAGACATGATAATGTGAAGGGCAGACAATATAGATTTGGAGAAGGTACTGTGGCTAGTGAGGTGAATGTTTATAAAGGTAGAGGTGGTTTTTCACCAAAAAACTCATTCACAACTTGGAACAGGAGAAAGAGATAATGATTCAGAAAACACTTGACAAAGTAACTATAGTTCAAGGCAATGATCACTATCATGGAAAAAATGTTTTTGTGAGTAATGACACACAGTCACCAGTTATTTTAAGAAAGAGTCAAGGGTCAATAGAAAGTTTGGAAACAGAACCTTTAGGACGTAAAGACAATATTGTTACCACATATAATGGTTTTAAAGTATTTAATTATACCAATTATGGCATTTCTGAAGATTTCTACTAACTATTTTCTAAAGGAATGAAGTTTATACCTACAGTTGACATAAATTTAGTGGACACAATTACAGAAGTAAAATTATTTTGTCGCAGATTGAATTTAGCTATTCAGTTTGACAAGAATGAATCAGAAAACAGTTTTAGTTGTAAAAGGAATTCAAATATTCTTAAGAAAAAAAGCACATACATGCCCATCAGCAACCCTGTTGTAGGGAGTTTTGAGAAAATTGTTAGTTAGGACATTTATAGTTTCTATAGGACTTATAGAATGAATTTGAGACAAAGTATGGAATGGAAGGACAACTTAACCATAGGAGAACGAACATGTTTGAAAACTTTGATCAACAAATACCAAGTGAAGCTTATGAAACCCGATGAAGGGGGTGGCATTGTTATTTACAACAAATTAGATTACATTAATGAAATATACAAAATATTACATCAATCTGGTAAATACGATGCCATTTCCCTAAATGAAGTGAACATCGGGTACAGACGTATTGATCTGGCCCTAGAAGAATATAATATTGATCATAGGATTTCTGATGAGTTATATCAATTTTTGAAGGTAGAACATCCTACTTTGGCCTCTATTAGAGGAATTCCCAAAACACATAAAAATTTGGAAAGTCCACCATTTAGACCGATTATTTCAGGAAGCAAGTCTAAGACTTTTCCTATAGGAGTTGCCATAGACAGATGGTCCAAACCAGTATACAACAATATTTCCCATCTGATTAAGGACTCTTGGGTGTTTCTTAGTAAACCGACAACCCAAATTTGGAATAAGAATCTTGTTTTTTTAACCATTGATGTCATAGACCTGTTTTCATGCATTCCGAAGGAGATTGGTCTAGAATATTTTAGTAATAGTTTAAGAAAATTCTCAAATTTTGAATGGAACAAAATTAACCTCATGACTGACATGATGGGTTTAATATTAGACCATTATTACATCTTTTTTGAGAAAGAATTCTTTAAACAAACAACAGGTGTTGCTATGGGGGCATCTTGTGCCCCCATATACGCAAATTTTGTTATGTTAGAATGGGAGACGGAACAACTATTTAATTGTAAATATTTCAAACATGTTAAGTATTATTCGAGATTTTTGGATGATTTGTTTATATTATGGGATGGTCCTGTAGATTTTATTGAACCTTTTATTATATATCTTAACCATACAACAGATTTTTTAAAATTTACATACAATTATAACCTTAAAGGTATCGCTTATTTGGACACTTACATTAGTCACGGAAACGATGGTTTTGTATCTAGTATATATAGAAAAGATATGTTTTCGAATGATTATTTGGAATTCAGTAGCAGCCATCCCATACACATGTTTAAAAATATATTTAAAGGGCAATGTATTCATGCTGCCCGAATGTCGTCCACCAAGGACATAATGAATCAAGAATTAAAAAATATCAGGGACCTGTTTATTGTAGGAGGTTACCCAGAACAATTATTAAATGATGTAATAAGGTATGTTAGTTCAGAATGGGACAGGAGGTATAAACCTTTACTAGGAAATACTATTGTACAAAAAAGCAAGGATATAAGAGATCAAATGTGTAGGATATGTGTATTAATGTACTCACCTGTTGTGAAGTACATAGAGAACATTATCAAACAACATTGGAAGTTAATTACTATGGACGAAAATATAGCACAGAAGGTTGGTATATTTCCTCAGTTTGTTTACAAAATGGGCCCAAATTTGAAGAGGATGATTGAAAGTAATATCCAAAATGATGAATTAAAGAGGAAAGTCACTGTGAAATGTGGTGCATGTAAACAGTGTAGGTATATAAATGAGAAAGAAGGATTTAAATTAAAACATTTTAAAGGAACATTTATTAAGGGAAGAGCAGGAAATTGTAACACTAAATTTGTGGTATACATTGCTACATGTGAGGCTTGGTCTGCGTTCTACATAGGTAAAACGGAAAGACAGTTAAAACGTCATATATATGATCACATGTATTGTATTAAGAAGAAAGATAAGAAGAATGCCCTATGTAGACACATTGTACAAAATGGGGATACGCACAATTTTAAGTTCACTATTTTAGATCAGGTGGAGTTGACCACCAAGGGTGGCGATGTAAAGGGTATGTTAGCTATGAAAGAGAGTAAATGGCAATTATCCACAGATGCTCTTAGGTTTCCAGTCATCAACGATTACATTAGTATAAAACCATTTTTATGACTGGCATAGATTTATTTATTAATTTATTATTTATTTATTACTGTATTTATTCATTTAATTGCATTTTCAAATATTGTATATATTATTTATATATATTTTTTATATATTTTTTACATCTTTATATATCTACACATGTGCATTAAAATTATGTAGCACCATTCAGGATATACAGCATATTTTTTAAGGGCTAGATTATGAAGTTTATAAATGAATTTGTTAATAATGTTTTTAAAAAAATTTCAGATATTGTAAGTGTGTAGGTGACATAAGTAGTATTATCAACTTTTTATGTTCAGTATATATATAGAACTATTAGTAGAAGGATTGCTTTCCACATTTAGAATTAGTAGTGTCAGTGCAGCATTTAATAATATATACATATTTAATTGTGATTATTATAGCTGTATAAACAATGTATTAGGTAGGTACTACTTTAAAAGTTTGAAAAGTTTTTGGCGCCAAAACGTAATATAAAAAGGAAATTGACTTTATTATGGCAGTTCTGAGGAAGTCTGCATTAGACAGATGAAAGCGCTTAACTTGTTGGTTCTGGATTACTTGCTGTTTTGGATTTTTCATTTGTTCGTTGTGGACTATTAGTGTTGTTTCCTTAATAAACTGGGACCTGTTCAAGCTGAGGACTCGTTTTGCCATCCTGTACCTTTGGTTCATTTATGAACGCAACAAACATAAGAATCAGAAATGAGAAATCTATACATTTTAGAAGTACTGATCTGTAGAATAAAGTGTTTCCATTATGGATCAATAAGAGATAGGAGAGTAGAATCATGATAAGTACAGAAAGTGGGTTAATAACATATGCCACACACAGTTGCACACATATTATTAATATGGAAAAAAATTACATAATTGTATGACATGCTTCTGGATTCAAACCCTTGATGGCATAAAATAAAAGTATACAGACTGGAGGTTCATTTACGTTGTTGCTTCTGCTGTGATTTTTTACTTTTGTTGTGTTCATCACAAACTTTCGGAATTTCTGACAGATCACTAAGGATTGAAGTTATTAAGTAATACCATACATTTGATTTTCAGACTTCATATCAGTCAGAAAATGCATGCTGGGTGTGAAGCCAAGATGGCTAACTGGGAACAGCAACTAGTGAAAGCTCTGTTATTAAAACATTTTCTCTGACAGAAAATATAATCAAAAAATTTAAATTTGAAGGTACTTGTTAGCTAATTTTATTAAATAATAGTCAGAAAAAAGATTTATAACTTCAAGTTCTTCAAAAGCTGTAGTTTTTCTGTCAGAATTTCAACTGTTGGTTAAGAGAGAAGAAATTCAACATGAGTCACTCAAGAAATGGAACTCAGGATTCTTGTGCTAAAAAGACAACAAAACAATAATGTCTAGTATGCAGGATATATTACTTAAAATAGATAACCTAGATACAAAGGAAGAAACTTCAAAGAAGTGACCAAAAAGAGGATGGTACAATTTGAAATTTTCATGAAACAAAAAATGGCACAAATCAGCAGTTTGGAAAAGGCTTTAAATGATCATGAAGGCAGAATAAAGGAAGATGAGTCTCAGACTGAATTTCTTTTAAGACAAAATAACTGGCTCATAGAAAAACTTGCTCATTTAGAAAATACCTGAGACAAAATAACATTGGAATTTATGGTATATCTGAAAAGTATGAGGAAGACAATATAATAAACTTCTTAACCACCTGTCTTCATAAAACATTACATCTACCTGAAACTTTTATATTTTTGGATTGAAAGAGCATATTGATCCCTGTGAGCACCTTCTAAGTAGGAAACTCGTCACCATGCTTAATTATAGTTAAGCCCATATCTATCTTAGAAAAAGATTAAATATTAAAAGCAGCATGGTCCAGCCCACCTATTAAAATAGGTTAACATGTAGTCCAATTTGACAAGGAGTATTTCAGTAAAGTAATGAGTAAAAGAAAATCCTGTTTACAACTGATCAAAGACTTTAAAAAGAACAACATTAAAGCCTCTTCAATGTTTCCTGCAAAGATAAAATTAATCCTTTCTGAAGAAATGAAAATATTTAACACACGGGAGAAGGCATCTTTTCTGAAACAATACATTTGCCTTTTAAGCAAAAGATTTGTACGGGACTTTAAGCCTCAAACCATATGTAAGCATGTATTCATATTTTAAGTTAAACCGTTTTTCATGATGCGGAATTTGAAGGGTTAGTTTTACTGTTTTACTATATTTACAGTGACGGATCTATTTCATTTAACTAAACCATAAGTCAGTTTCTAAATGTAAAACAAATACTTCCTGTAAGAGAGTCTCATTATATTATAAACAATAGAACTGGAACCTTTGAAGCTATGCAAGTTAAGAATTGTATTTCATTTGTTCAACATTGCTTAGTATGTGCATTGCTGGGTTAACTGACTGACAGATCTAAGGACTATGCTAATTAGAAGTGTTAAAGTGATGGTGATTTTGTTTTCTTGGTTCCTGTGTAACACACTCCTTTCATGGATCATTTATAAAACAACAGTCATTTAGAAAGAAAGCTTGAGAACAAAAGTATGTTCAATTTCTTCAAAATGCTGTTTTTTTCCCTCCATCTTGAGCTGTTCTGAAGAAAATCTAGGTCACAGTTTATCGCTGATGTCTGTGAAAGAAAAAAAAATAACTTTCTATTTTTTTCCCTTTCTCAGGTATGTATGTGAGAAATTAACTCAGAATAGCACCTCTTCTCTTTTCTTAGAAGTGAAACATTGGTAAGACAAAAGCTATAGTAATGCTTACATTTTGCATGTTAATAGCTTATGATATAGTGTTAGCTTTAACTATACATATTAATTAAAAATAAGTAAAATTAGATGTTTGCTACCAATTAGAACAGTTTAAAAGAACTAAGAATAATGAGAAACTTACAGAGGAAATTAGCAGTTGCTGTGTGCTGTGAGTTGTCATTTTACATGCTGTACCCAGATTCTGATGTCAGCATATAAAGCTTAGGCCAGAACAACAGTTCACAATGGCTAAGCACATGTATTCCTTCCCCCAGAGCAAAAAGGATGAAAAATTTCTCCAAAGTAAACTGTAGCCTCCTAACTGATGGCATAAATAGTTTCAAAAATGCCCTGTATTAGCACCTACACAAATATATAGACTCAGATGTACCTGAAGGGATCAAAACAAGTTCATCACAAAAAAAAGCCACCCTGGTGGACATAAAGTATAAATAGGTTTTACAACAAGAGGAAAGCACTAATATCAAAGAACAAGAGGAAAGTGACTCAGCATAGGAAGGATACCCTCCACAGCTTGAACAAGCAAATTAGATATATTGTAAAGTCCTCTAAAGCCAATTATGAAGCTAAACTAGCATCTCTAGTTAAGCATAATCACAAGGCATTCTTTAGCTTCATCAGAAATCTAAAAGGGAAGTCGCAGCCGAACTAGTAGTGGACGGTACCACTCATACTGATACTGAGGACATCGCCAACCTGCTAGCAGACAGATTTGGTGCAAATTTCACCTCACAGTCCCCAACAGACATACCCAAAGCATACCTGTCACCAGTACTCTACCCAGTATCTCCAAAGAGCAAGACATAACCATAATCCCAATGGCCAAAAACACTCTTTGGGACTGGATAACATCCCAGGTTGCCTACTAAATGGTCTAAAACAGGACCTAGCAGAACCACTTGGCACTCTCTTCAACCACATTGTAAATACTGGCTTTGTCCCAGCAGAGTGGAAAACAGCAACAGTAGTTTCCTTGCATAAAGCGGGTCCATCAACTCATCCTGAGAACTATAGACCCATAAGCCTAACCAGCCTTATCTACAAGGCCATGGAAAGAGTCATCATGGACCTTATCAACAAAGACATAGATGGCTTTCAAACTCTTGGCCCAAGCCAATTTGGCTTCATTAAGGGTAGATCATGGTTATTAAACCTGGTGGACTTCTTTGAGCATGTCACCAAAGCCCTGGATGAAGGAAAAACAGTACATACAGCCTATCTTGACTTAACCAAGGCTTTTGAAACAATTGCCCAGTCAGACAACATTGAGAAACTCACTGAGCAGGGAATTAACCCATATAACACTAGATAGGTACCCAGCTGGCTCATCGACAGAACACATACAGTCAAAGTTGGAAATTCTACCTCTACCAGCAAACTAGTTATCAGTGGTGTACCACAAGGATTTGTGCTGGACCCCTATTGTGTGGAATCTATTTTTTGTAAGTCCAGGTGAAAATAGATGGACTGTGCCTTACCAAGTTCGGACCACAGATGACTGCAAACTGAGTGCAATAATTGAGTCCCCAACAATGTTGACATACTACAAAAAGTGCTTACACAGACAAATGATGGTGCAAAAGCCATGGACTTAAACTAAATGCAAAAAAATAATACATTAACATCCCTTTCAGCAAAGGGGAAGTCCTTGCAAATTACAGTATTGACAGTACCCCCTTTAGTTCAAACCCTGTGGTGAGAGATTTGGGAACACAGGTTGATAGTAACCTTAACTTCAATCAGCATGTGTCCACTGCAGTAAGGAAGGCCTCCTATTTTGCATATCTCATAAGTAAGGGCATTGCATCTAAAGCTAAGGATGTTATAACTCTGCTGTACTCATCCCTCATCAGATCACTAATAGAGTACAGTCCTCCCTTCAGTATATATCTCACCAGACACCTGCATCAGTTGGAGAGACCTCAGAGGTTTTGAACCAAGAAAATTCAGGACCTTCAACACATGACCTACCTGGATAGACTAAATGCCCTGTCACTGTACTCTCTATCATATAGGCTGCTGATAAACAACAAGTGCCTGCCTACAGAGCAGTCTAGGACCCTGCCCTAATGGAAATTCTGCACATCCATAAGTCAAATAGGACAAAATTCACTCACTCTAGGGATCTTAACCTAACCTGCGACATTAACAGGGCATGCTGGAGAGACAGAAATGCCTTCCAGAGATTGCTACCCTTCTGGAAGAAACTCCTAATTCATGTAAAACAGAACTCCTCAATGACTCTATTCAAGTGTGACTTAGATGACTGGATTGTAGACCATAAATTTACCCCAGGGTATCACCTATGTCCCTCTTGGATAAGGACAGTTAGTGTTGATCATAGACTCATGCTATAAATATAGATCATACAACTTGGTCAATAAGGGAACAAGGTTCTAACATTGCTAGAGGGGCAATAGCCTAGTAATCTCCTATGAGCCTATGAACCTATTCAAATTAAATAAGCAGGAATTGTTTTTTATATAGTCAAGATTGCTTGTAATATTAGAGTTAATAAGAGTAAACATCTTATGAAAAATATACATATACACAAGGAATGTAATATTTACTATGTAAGATTAATAAAAGAGCAGTATCAGTAAATTAAAAAATATGTACACACACTATAATCTCTAATAGCATGTTAATGATTGAGTAGCTCTTTTATGAGAGCTTTTAGAAATACAATATATATAGTCTAAGGTAGAATACTAGTGGGAAAATAAGACAGAAAATATATTTAAATAACAAACTGTTTTTAAAAAAGCTGTCTATTATCCATAAAACAGCAGCATGCTATTAACTTGTAAGCACCCAAAAACAAAGAACACGATGTCAGCACGGAGAAATAAAAGTTCAGCTTTAATCCACAGATATAAATGATACTCCAAGCCAAAAGTAAGCACTTTTGTCTCCTACAATGGAGACTTCTTCAGACTAATGACTGTAATCATAAAAACACACAATTTAAATACTAAAATAGTAGTCAATTAAAACAATTGACAATTAAGAGCTCCAATAGTTATTTAAAACAACAGTCTATTACATATACCTGCATATGGCAGAAATGTGAATGCACAAAATCTCATATAATTTACAAAGAAAATCATATAAAATATTTCAAAATAATATGAAAGCTGAAATTTGAAGTTTGATCATGTAAACTTTGAAGCTTTTTACATGTTATATGCTGTATGTTATTAGATTCATTAAAACTACCTGAAATAAGTCATTTAGGTTAAAGCTGAAACTTGAGTGTTTTATTGCTGAATCAGTACATGATCATCTATTTTGATAGAAAGTAAAGTAGATTTTTTAATTGAATCTGTGAAGGAGTTTAGGATTTTAATTGAACTCTTTGCAACTTTTGAATACAATATAGACTGCAATTGTATCTTTATTTGTATTTATTTATTTTTGACTGCATAAAAATAGTAAGACATTCCCTTCAGCCTCAGTAATGTACATATTATTATAAAGTAGTTTAATAAGCTGACAGATTTTTAAATATGTAAATATATGACGTGTTAAAAGTGTTATAGAAATTTGAAATATAGGTACTTGTACTTTGAAAACTTATTCTGAACTTTTTTTTATAGCTATAAAACGTGTGTGTCTTTTGACATGATAAATTTATATGTACATTGATCTCTCTTTTGTATTATAGTTTAGTATGATAAGATTACCTGTGACCTGTAAGTTCACATATTTCTTTATCTCATTGTGTCCCACTCTGTTATGCTTATTTATTTAGAGATCTATTTATAGTAATGTTGAATAAATGAATAATTTATGAATATTAAATGAGTAGTTTGTGCTACTATTATATAAATAGGTATATAGTATACTATTTATTGGATTATTTAATATCTATGATTAATAGAAGAGGATTATTAAACTTATATGTAGTAATGACGGAATAGTTTTAAATGGCAAAAATATATAACTAAATTAATAGTGTCTTATTATTTTGATCTAGATATAGTATTATATTAATTATTTGTAAATCAATGTAGCTTTTGGCTATTTTGTATGAATTTTGGGTGTTGCTAGTCAGAGCAATAGTATAGTAGTTTGACTATTCAATAGGCAGACTAGGAACTTTGGTATCCATGGTAAGTTGTGTTTTATTAGCAATCAGGGTTGTCTGATGAAGTTTGCTATTTGAGACAAATGAAAAGTGCTTAATAGTAAATAAAGAAGCTGTTCTTTATCCATCACTATTATTTACTTGGTTTTAGTTATATAGTTTGTGCACTTTTTGACACATTATGGATAGTTTTAATCTATTATCTATTAATGTGAATGGACTACATAATGGCAACAAAAAGAAATCATTAATGAGATATCCAAAGTTAAAAAGAGGAAACAATATATTCTTGCAAGAGACTCACTTGATAGATAAGGATATACAATACTTAAATAACTTAGGTTGTGAAATGTTATCATCTGCTTCTTTTAGCAAAAATAGGAGAGGAACTGTTATACTTCGGAGAAAATCCACTGTAATGCCTAAGGTCATGGAATCCTTTAATGATTCTAAAGGAATGTATACATTTGCAATAATTAAACATAATGGCAAACTCTGTACATTAGCTAATTTTTACTGGATCCCTGGAATAGGTGAAAGAGTGGCTAAATATTAATTAAACTTGCTGCAAAGTCTTTGGAAGAGTATTTTAATTTTAGCAGGGGATTTTAAATGCATATCTGGTATAAAAGATACAAGTGAACACAAGAAAACTAAAATACTGCCATCAGCTAAAGCACAGAATAGGTGGATTAGTAATAATAATTTAGGTGATTACTAGTAAAAGCAGAAGATAAGTCATTGTTCTTCACTCATTATTCTTATACACATGGGATGCAAACTAGAACTGATAGGATTTATGCCTCTATAGATTTACTTAATAAAGTTAATTATTTTAAAACTATTCCTTATCCTATATGTGATCATAATACACTAAGTATTAATATAGTAATGATATAAGGAATTTCCAGATTATATATAGAATCCCAGTATATATATATATATATATATATATATATATATATATATAATGATGATGAAATTAAAAGCCTTTAGGAATAAATCAAGATTTTTTTTTATCTTTGAATTGTAATGGTCAGGTTATTAAAGTCATACTATGGGACTCCTTAAACATGCATACCAAAATAGAATGGAAAGATGTGCTAGAAATAAAATGAAAGATTGGGATAAAGAGTTGTTAGAAATACAAGGTGAAATACACAAAGTGAGTTTTGAACAACAAACAAAGAAATTAGATAAGCATGCTGCTCACAAACTTCATTGTTTCATAATATTTCTATAGCCTAATTTTCCACTAGCATTAGCATTCTTGGTCCCTCTAGTGTTTCAAAATAATTCTCAAATGCTCATATCTTCCTAGAAATTACTGTAGGACATTAGGTATAATCAAAGCTTTATGTGGTAATAACCTAGCACAATAAGCACATGTGGATAATATTACTGATATACAACCATAAGGTGATGCACAGTTGTTTCTCTACAACACACTGATATAGTATTCCTTACTAATCTGTATTATCGCACACTTATAGTCAGACTTCTCCTGTGGCACTTGTGGTGAATATTGTGTTATCTAGATTGTATAAATAAATAGGTTCTCAGTTATAGCACTGACTGAGTATCGTGTGTATGTGAGTGCATGTGTATGTGTGTGCATCTGTACTGATAGGTTGAACTGCATTGTCCAACACATCTGATGTATACACTTCCCCTGAGGAGAAACATTTAAACTGGAAGAGTGGTCCCCATCACTTTATCACACTTTACATCTTCTCTGCAACATACCAATGAGGTCATTCTTTCAGAAGTACACACTCTGTCAGCCTGCTGCTGTGGCACTTTTAATTGAGATGGGTTCTCTGTATAACTAGATAGGTAGGTTGTACACCTCCAGCAGAGCTGAGCTTAAATGTCTGTATGTATATGTGGTGCTTTAGTGTCTGTAAAGTATGACTTCAACAAAAGATGTGCTGTATCGACTTCCACTCAGGAGAAACATTTAAACTGGGAGAATATTCCACCATCACTTCACCCCACTTTTATTACAAACATGTTCTCTGTAAAACACTGATAAGGTCATCCTTTTGAAAGTCCAGTATCTCACTGTCAATGTTAGACTTCACCTGTGGCACTTCCAGTTGATACAATATTCTGAAGATTGTGTATCTAGATAGCTAGGTGGTTCTATTTCAGCCTGGGTCAACTTGTTTGTATATGGCTCCTTTGTCAGGAAAGTCTGATTTCAAGACCTGATGGGATGTGTCCACTTCCAGTCAGGAAAAATATTTAAGCTAGGAGAAGACTCACTCATCACTTTATCCCACATTTATCACAGACATCTTCTGTGCAACATACTGATGATATCACTATTTCAAAAGTGCTCTCTTTTACTATAGAATTCAGACTTCTCCTGTGGTGCTTGTGGTTGATACTGCTCTCTCCAGGCTGTATAACTCGATAGGTAGGTAGGTAGCGCAAATCCAACATTGCATAAATGCTATAAATATGCATAGACTTCCACTTACAAGGCATATTTACACTGGGAGATTACTCACCCATCAATCAGCTGCACATTTATCCACATCACACTCCACAAAATACAATAATGTCATCTTATTAGATGTACACTTCCTCAGTATTGAAATCCAACTTCTTCTGTGGCCTCTCCTGCTGAAGCTATATTCTCCAGGTGATATAACTAAATGGGTAAGTGGTTTGAATCATGCATTGCCTAAATAGCATGGCTCCATGCATATGCCTGTATTGTTATGTAGAATTTTTCTATCTGATAATCCATTGTGTACACATCCACTTAGTAGACATATTTACTCTGGGAAAGGGCTTTCCTATCAATTTATAACATCTCTAGGTAAAACACATTTTTGATAACACACTGATGAGATAATGTTTTCAAAAGTGCACTGTCTCGTTCTTGTAATCAGACTTCTTCTGTGGGACTGGTTGTTGATACTGTGTTCTCTAGATTGTGCAACTAGATAAGTAGGTAGTTTGAAACCAGCAGTGACTGATTACTATGAGAGAGTGTTACACTGTCATGATGTGTAGAAATGGCTTCAACTGCAGATACAACGTGTAGCTGTACAGTGTTAGTGGGTTGTCCCACCACTTTCATTCCCTTTTATTAGACACATCACCCTGTTAAAACAATGATTATCTCATCCATTCAAATGTGTACTGTTACAGCTGTAAACCAACACCTCATGTGGTATTTGCAATTCATATAATAATCTCCAGCTTGTGATTTTGGGTAATCAGTTCAAAACCAGCCATCACACCTTAGATTCTGTTATGTGAATGAGAATGAATGTGTAGATAACAATATTGTCACCCACATATCTGATGTGTAGCTGGAGATTTCTCTTTCACTACTTTCTGCCCATTTTAGCACAGACTACTCTGTTATTGAACACTGATATTGCAGTTTGTTGAAATGTGTCTTTTCTAAACCTAGGAGCAAGCCTTCTCCTGTGGCATGAGGAAATTATACAATTTTCTGTATCTTGTTGCCCTAGTAAGATATCAGTTTGAATCCATGATAACCTACTCATTATGCAGGATTCTTCTTCTACCATTGCAATGATGACTGCATTATGCAACATGTGTTTTTGGGTATACCTAGTATCAAGTAATTATTTGTGACAAGAAGACTGATTGCAACACACTGTTAAACAAATTACAGGCACACACATGCCTTGCAGCAAGATGACATAATGCCTCCACACACGTTATCTCACAATTGTAGTAAGACTTCTCCTGTGGTGTATTCAGTCTACACAATATCATGTGGCTTATGTGGTAATACAGGCATGTGCTCAAGCCCCATGTTGACTGAATAGTATCAATGTGTGTCAATATAACAGTATGCATGAATGTCGTCCACCACAGTTGTAATGTGTCTAGTCACAGTGGGAGAGATGGCTCCCATCATTTTAACTCAAACAACTGCTTTGCAGCACAAATATATGATTCTTTGAATTCACATAGTTTGTGTCTCACAGTGATGGTAGTAATTCACTTATGGGGCATGTGTTTAATACCCACTTTGTTAGTTTGTGGACTTACATAGGTGGCTGTTTAATTCCAGCAAAGGCCAACATTATGTGAGTGCTCTGATGTGAGACATACAACACTGCATGTAGCTATTCTATCCATTTTTATGCTGAACAAATATCTTGCAACATATTGGAGATTTCATGGTAGTCAAATAGGAGTTTTGTGATTCATGTGTTGAAAGTGCTCCTCTGGTGCATACAGTCAGTACTGACTTGTATAACACAGCAACACAGATGAACTGCAGTTTGAATCTGGGGCTGTATATGTACAAAATAGTATGGATGGAAATGGGTGGCTTGGTCATCCAACAGTGATACTGGATTGTTCACAGTTGTGTGGACATTAACACAGCTACCTCCTTTTCATCACTCAGACAAATATGTATTGGATAAATTAATATCAAAAGGCCTTTCTTACTGCACATCTTGATTTGTGTTATTGGGACAATCTTTCTTTCTATCTCCTGTGGCAGAAGCAGTTACTACACAGCTCTGTAGAGTGTCAAGCATACTTAACAGAGATTTGAATCTGGTAACATCTGTCTGTCAGAGAAATGTGGCAAACAAGAGTTTGCAAGGATGCAGATATGACACAGTAAGATGGGCACATTTTTTAGGTCTTACACTTATTATTATGGGAGCCATACCCATTACAACAGGATGGTGATGAAATACCTTAAAGTGTGTTCTTAATGGTATCCAGATATGCCTCTTTCTGTGGTGCATATGGTTAATACACATCTTTCTGAAATTTGCCCTCCACACGGACTTGAGTACTTAACAGAGATTTGAATCTGGTAACATCTGTCTGTCAGAGAAATGTGACAAACAAGAGTTTGCAAGAATGCAGATATGACACAGTAAGATGGGCACATTTTTTAGGTCTTACACTTATTATTATGGGAGCCATACCCATTACAACAGGATGGTGATGAAATACCTTCAAGTGTGTTCTTAATGGTATCCAGATATGCCTCTTTCTGTGGTGCATATGGTTAATACACATCTTTCTGAAATTTGCCCTCCACACGGACTTGAGTTTGGCGCGATACATGGCTTGAGTGTGTCAGTGAATGCTCACAGCCATTATTTATTTCTCCAATAATAATGATCTGTATTGCATAACTTCATGAAAACATTTACATACAATGTCATTTTTTGTGCATACTCTTAATACAACATTTCTTAATGCGTGCCATGCTGCAAAATCATCACAAAGTGTTACTGGGCCTGTGTTATGATACTTTCTTGTATGTTTGTATTGGGTAGTTGATGTTAATGTAGTCTTTGCTGTAACTCCTTAGGAACCTGAGCAATATAATGATGTGGTGCATGTACATCATTTAGCAAAAATACCATTAACTTGCCAATGTCATGAGATATTTGTTGTGATTCACTGTTCTTTATCAAGCTTAATTGAATTAGCCTCTGGAATTTTGGATTTGGAAACATCTGTGAAACACAGTTAGTGACCCACAGGTAAGGATTACAACATTTATCACAGACCAGTGCACAATTAGTGTAGGTGCAATGTAAATTATGAGCAGGTTACGTGGTAATACAGGTTAATGTTTCACCTGGGTGTGATGTATGTTACCGTAGTGTCGTTTGGTTCTTACTACTGTTTTTAGCAAGGCTTTCATCAGGACTCAATATCAATAACTATATACTACATTAATATTTACACTTTAATACACTTATTTAAGTCAACATGTATGGTCTGGCACTTGCACCGGAAAGGACATGTCATATCATCACTTACAGTAACACAAATTCATCTAGTTACAAATAATTGCAGCTTAAAATTTGTTACATTTGCTAACCAGCCAATATATTAATAACATAATACTGGCATGGACATTTACTTTTCACCAATTTTCATGTGAGCTACCTATCCATTTATGCTATACATGTAAGTGCATCCTGTGCATATTGATATATATCATGACATTCAGAAACACAACACATTTGTGAGGGGATTGACTGTTCCTTGATTTATTGGCATGTTTGCATATGCTACATTACCTTGCCTCATTTTACAAATACATATGTCACATCTAGTATAGTTTGACAGATGGTATTATGTCTATCAAATCATTATTCTGTTTATGTCCTGGGCAATGTGACACATCTGCGCATGTGCCATGCCCTGCTGTAGTTTTGTGATATGCACCCCATGCATGCATGAACATTACCGACTGTGTACCATTCACAACATGTAGGTTGTTGAAAAAAAATGTTTTTTTTCATTACTTAAATTAATAGTATTACTGGTGTGATTGCACAGGTGTCTGTGATTCTTTTCAATGTTTTGATTGTCACAGGTGTGTACACTGCCATAACAACCATCAGTCTTGTTTCCTTCATGCACATAAGGCAAGGACAGCCGTACAGTTCTTTATCCTGTATGTATGTTCCAACATCACTCCCACAGTATGCACTACAATGGCAGAGACCTTACATACACCTGCCACAGATGACTAGCTAGGCATTATCAATATACTCAAGTGAGTAACATAAATACTACACAGCCTGTCAAAGAACATGTATAGTAGTCAACGTACATTCAGCTTTTATTACTTTATTTATACTACTGTTTATAATTTACATTAATATACAACACATGCTTGGCATAAACATGTTTAAATTTAAAATACCCTTTCTATTGTTAAAAGTAACATCAAATGGCCAGAAATCTCCCTTTCTTAAGTGCAAGACACAACAGTTGTAGGATTCATTTATTTTTCCTTTTACATGATAAGTAAGAAATACAGCATTCTGATGGTTAAAGCATATAACTTTCTGGATATATATCTGATGTGCAATAACTGCTGTACATGCATATATTCATTAATGTATCTATTGTCTTTGATAATTATTTCATCCCAGTATTTTATAAACATTTATTAAAATGTATTCCCCTTTGTTATACTGTTATGTTTGTGTTCTTCTCGTATCCTTTGTCAGCATTTTGTTTTATGTATGTGTCACTTAAGTGAACATGATCACTAGTATAAATATTTATTTAAATACTGCTTTTGTGCACTCATCTAATTATATCTGAGTTACAGCATCCTTGTTTAGTTTCCCTGCCACTTATTTCTTTCACTGAAGCTGTCCTTTGCCTTGTATTGTGCTGTCTGAGCTTGCTCACTTACTGGGTTTGCACATATGTACAACCTGCTTCCTATACTGTGTGTTGAAGCCTTCCTGTACCTCTTTGTGGCTGCCAACACTTGCTCTGGCCATGAACAGGTGCTGCTTATCATGTAGGCTTGCTTAGCAACTTGCATATTTAGTCAGCACCACTGTTCTTTGCAGTAACACCAAATAAACATGTAGGCTTAGTGCAAAGTGTACAGACACGTTATTGAATCCATTGAATTATAACATCCATTTTACCTTCTAAAATATCTCTGCTTATCTATCCTGTGTTTAAAGCTTATCCATTTTTTAATATGTTACACATTTTCCCACTATTTTACTTTCTTCCTTTCCTAATATCTTTAAAATTCCAAATACTTTTCTGTAGTACTCTTTTTGACACTTACTAGGTTCTTCTTTTATCAAGGCATATATTTACATGTATTTATTTTCCATCCTTACCCACCATTTTGATCAGGAAATATAAAATGCTGTCATTGGCATGTGATCTTTCCATAACCTTGTCTTGCATAAATACTTTATGTTTATGTATTTCCTCTGTTAGTCTCTTCAAAGGTTTTCATTGTTTAACTCATTGAAGTCTACAGCGTCTTTTTATGTATTTCCTTTTACGGGTCTGGCTTCTTTAACTGTGACTACTAATAACAGGAGCATTGAAAAGAACAAGGAGTCATTAAAATGAAACTAAGATTGTTAATTTATAATGCCCTGCACTAGAGAAATTAACCACTGTTTGCTATTATTCATATGTTCATATTTATGTTCATATTTTCATAACTGAAAGACTTGAATGCTATTAAGAGGGGTATGGTATAAAATGCCATGGTAGAAGACAGGAAAATTCATTGTCAGTGTCCATTTATATCATACTGTGCTGGATATGCTACTAGTTGCTTATTGGTAATTATGAAAATGAGCAATATTTCTACATGCACTTAATACTTCAAAAATCCAATGACTTATAAACAATTGCATGGCATCAGGTGAAACCTTAGATGCTGTTGAAGAAAACTGTGATTGATGTTTGTACTGTAAGTTGCTTATTCTGAAAGATATTCAGTGTTGTTTAATGTTGCTAATTACTGTATACAATTAAGCTAATGTTCTCATATTTCTGTAAATATCTCAATAAATATGCACTCAGAGAGGATTTTATTGCTGTCATGAGAAAGCTTATATCTGGTTAACAAAAGTGTTCTGACAAAATATGTCTAGGTTGTACAGTTTCCAAGATAGGACAATTTGTTGGCAAAAGTTTAGCAAAAAATGTAATTCTGGGTTTGTCTGCATTATAATATACTATAAAATTTATGGGATGACCATGAATGCACTTGCTATTATCACAGTAACAAATACTTCATCCTTAAAACATTGCTGTTTGTGCAGTTTTAATAGGTTTTATTGCTCGCAAATTATTTTTCAATGAAAGACCTCCTTTCCCAAAAGACCAATTTATAGAAGAATCAAATGCATACATTCAGCAAACCAATTGCTTGTAACAAATAGCATTCAAATACCAAACTGCAAACTATGTTTAGCATATAAATAAACTGTTTCCATTAATGCTGGTTGGTACCCCCCTGCCTGTTCCAGCCATCTCCTCCTAACAAACAGGTGGCACATCCAGTGTCTGTTCGGCTCCAGCATGAATCCTGACTTTACCTGCCAAAATTCTCTACCAGTTGAAGGAATATATAACAACTATCTGCAACTCAAAAAAACAATGGAGGAATGAAAGGTGGGGGAAACAGACTGCAATGGCACTCACCCACCAGCATGTTCTGCAGACCCACCCCTCCATTTCCAAAGCCAGATTTATCTTGAGTACTAAAATGTGTGAACTACTGGTTTTTTTTTTGTTATTATTAAAATATATCCTGAACATTAAAGGTTAATAGCAAATTAAATAAATCCCATCCCAGGTAACTCAAGTCAATACCATTCAAATGATAGAAATGTGGATCTATTTTTCCCAGATCAAGGTGCTTAATTACAAAGAAAACAATCTGCTTAGCTGTTCAAAAATTGTAAATTCATTTTCTGAAAGTTTGCAGGCACTGCTCCATATTAGTATTGATAAAATGGATGACCATACTACATATCCAGAAACTTTTGACATCTAAATCAGCCAAGAGTTTACCAAGAAGAATCGATTTTGGTATGTAACATAGGTTGTTGTCACCCAAATGAACTGCTAGAGCATCAAGTACCCTATTTAAGATAAATAGATTCTCACTAGACAGCAACAACTTAAGCCATAATAAACCTAGGTACCCTAGTCATGCTAATGTCCACTGAGCAGAAGTGAGGCCAAAATTCATGCAATTAGGTCTGATAGATACTCTGGCAGCTACTCTATAGATGAAGTGGCCTATGACCAGCAGAGGTATGTACCTGTAAGGAAAATATAAAAATACAATCATCTAATGTGACTGAGAAAGGCATCTAACTTCAGTCTTCCTGCATTCTTTATCAGCTCCAGAGATTGACAATCCACTGGTTAAATCAGACACTCTACCTATTCTAAATGAATGAGAGCCACAGCCCTCATGAGTGATGCCCTGGAAAAGCCAAAGCCTTTTTCCAGCATGGCATTGACATTGGAAGGTGACAATAGCTGACTATGTAGTTGCCAGAATACCAAATCCTGAGGCAAAACTTTACCTTAAATTTTCTCTGTTGCCATAGCCCAGTGAATCAGAAAGGAGATAACGTTTTTGATTTCTATAAAGAAATTTGATGATAAACTCTGATTTAGTCCATTTTGAATTTTCTTTACCAAAGTAAACTTAACAAACTTGTTACTACAACATTGCTTCATTGTAGTGACTGCAGTCACTTACTAATTGTAAAGGCTCTTGTGTAAAGCCAGGTAAATAATTTTGCTTATAATACTAGTGAATGAAAATTCTTAACTGACCTCATTACTCCTTTTATTACCACCGGCAGCAATTGAGTACCTCTAGGTTTCCTCAAATCTCTGTGGTTGGCATTCATGTCACTCCATCCTTTCCATAGTCTGTTGATAACCCACTGCTGATCCAAACTGGGCAGGTCTAAGCATTTTGATAACCAGCCTAGTGCAGTGATTTGTACATGTAGACAACTGGGGGAGTCTCATAGGAAGCACCTATGGAGAATGTAATTAAGTATGATATCCAGTGTCCAGTGCCTATCTTTAACTGGTAAATTCAAATAAAAAACTTTAAAATTTTGATAAGATAAAAACATAATATCTTGCTTTTTGCAGCCCATGAGATTCACAAAAAAAATTGACATCAATCTTCCCCAAGGAGCCATATTTGTTGAGGAACTGGAGTTGGAAAGCTCTGAGCCTCTGGAGCCAATGACTGAAACCTGGAAATATGATAATGGGATAAGCTGTCAGGTACAGCACCATGAGCACTAAGTACATACCTAGTAGAGAGTGTTAGACTGATTTTCAAACTGAGTAATACTAGCAGCCTCAAAACAGCACTCTGCTTGGTCAGAAGGTTCTCCTTATGAGGATCTGAACAACAACTTGATTATTAGGGTGAAATACACATTTGTTGACCATAAACTGCTTTTGTCAAGTGCAAAGTGTAGCCCAATTAGGGAGGATATTTAAGAATGTGATATTTTTCCCACCCAGCTCAGGGCAAGAAGATGGCATTCAGCTTAGAAATATTTGCCCCAAAGTAACCACTCATACTTTTACTGGCCACTGCATCTGTAAAAAGCTGGAGGGAGTGCAAGGAAACCCAGTCAGACTGCTACAAAGTGACCCCACTTATCTGATTTAGGAGTGTTTTCCATAAACATAGACCATCCTTCTCCTATTTACAGATTCTCACCCAATGATATTTATTTTGCCCTCCTTTTAAGAGATTAGTTAAGGATCTTAAGAAGGTTCCACCTAGGTGAATCACTGTACAGGCAAACGTAAATAAGCCCAAGAGTGACATGATGTGATTCACAATAGCCTTACAACCTGCCAGAAATTCAACAATGGCTAATTTCAACCACTATATCTTGTTGGGCAATTGATTTCTAGACCTAGAAATGAAATGTAGCTACTCAGTCCTTCCATTTTATCCTTAGCAAATGGAACTCTGAAGTGATCACATAGGTCAATGAAATTGTCTATACCTAGTCTGGAACCGAGGCTACCTTCCCCAGTGATGTGAAAGTTATTAAGGTAATGAACCACTGTTTTAATCATGGTCCTTTTCTGCCAGCACCAGTTTAAAGCTTTTCTAAATGACTCAAAATTAGCATGGGCAGTGTATCATCCTATTGACATTGCCCTGGAGAAATACAGTTCTTTAATCACTTCCACAAAAGCACAATTACTTGAACACCTATCCCTAAATCCAATGCAGTGAATGGTCCTTTCATTGAACCTACACATCAGCAAAAATTTTCCCAGGGCAAAGAGTTAGCTGCCTAACATGCCAAGCAATATACACACTGCAGTATATCACTGCCCCCCCCCCCCCCCACACACACACACACATTCCACCTACTTAAATATGCCAATTCTGAGATCACACTACAGTGGGGAAAAAGGAAATTTCCGGATATTGGACAGCTAACTCTTTGCCCTGGGAAAAACGTTTGATATGAACATTTGATAAACAGCTGTTCGCCGTATTGGGGTCGATGAATAGGTGTTCGAGTACTTGTGTTTTTGTGGAAGTGATATAGACCCAAGAAATACAACTGATTTTGGAAAGACAAGCTAAGTCTTAGCCAACCTTGTTTTTAATGGGTAACAAATGAAAAGTCAATTTAATATCAAGCTTTCCCAGCCAAGACTCATTTAAATTCTGAATAATATCTGTCGCATCAATGAAAGTGGTGTATTTTACCCTTACATCATCATTTGAAATAAAGTCATTGACTGACAACCCAACTGGCGAGGAGAGAGGATGAATTAGGCAACATCTGACTTCTTTTTTCATGGAACTAGACCAACAGCTGAGGTAATGAATTGGTCCCAAGGTGAAATGCAAAACAGGCTGTCAGAAAAATATGTATTAGTGTATGTGTTAGTAATATGCTTAGTGCATTTAGAGCTTGAAAAGGATTACCACATTTATTCTATTTTACACTGCATAAATCTGTACAAATTGCAGAAGCTTTCTGACCTTGTATTGTCATGAAATATACGGAGCTAAAATCCTCGCATATGCCTTGGAAATTTACTGAGAAGCAGATGATTTCTGCTTGTGTCAGGAAAATAATGAACAGAACAATACCACTTGTATAAATGTTATGAAACTTAGACAAGGAGTTCCGCTTGTGCTGTGAGAAAATGCACATCTGCATTAGCTATAGATAATTAGAACAAAGACTGTTTGAAAAGATGAACTGTAATCAGCATTACTGCATCAGCCTGAGTTAGAAAAGTACCTTGAAATGTAACACATGTATTAGAATTGTACAATAGGGGCCTGTAACAGGTTAGTGCCCACCAAGGCCAGGTTGTTTTTCTCAAAAGTTTCTCACAAATCTAGTCATGTCAGAAGAAAATCTGAGTAACATCTGCTGTAGAACAATACGGAAAGTTGTGTTTGATTACGTCAGCTATAGAAGGCCATGTCTTGTAAAACAGTATAAGAATGGCAAACTTCCTGTTAGTAGTTAGGCAAAATCCTGTATTTGCATGTTTTTGTCTCTTTGCTGCAAGTTATTAAATGTGCCTTAACCGAACCTTACGTGTATTGGTCTTTGAAGTTTTTTCCTTTGGCAGATTGGTCCTTCAGACTGGAAACCCTCACTTTGCCTCGGATCAGAAAGGCCAGGTGGCTTGAAACCGTATGGGGAAGAAACCACATCGGTTCTTCTTATTTGAAAAGCCCTCCGACTGAATTGTCGTACAAAAGAGGCCAGCCACTTTCTGATCTGCGACTAAAGGATGGGTTTACTCGAACCAGGTGATCAATGACGAAGGCTCAGGTAAGGTGAATCTACCTTTTTTCTGTTTCAGATCAGGGACTAGATTTGCATTGTTTTTGTCAGGACTATATTTTTATAAGTCAGAGACAAAAAAGATTGCTATCTTATCATAGATCAGGGAAACAGAGCAGGTAGGCAGTCATTCTGAAGAGACTATAACAAAATCCGTGGTACCACGTTAAAAATAAGGAGTTACGTAATGATTAAGAGGTTAGAACAAAATGGGTAATAATTGCACAAAAAGATCCCAAAATCCGCTGTTAACCGAAGACGCGAAATGCATGCAGTCCAGCGTGCTGATAATATTAAATACTACTCAAAAATGGGTTAATAAGTATGAATTTGATGGTAAATTAGAAAAATCCTCGCTTTTCAAACTTGTCAAACAGCTTAAAGCCGATTCTAAAGGTCGGGTAAAAAAGCAGCGCCAATTAGGAATTCCTCAGGCACACAGGTGGATTGAGGAGGTAAACTGTAGGGAACAAAAGAATAATAATTCAAAAGCAATATTTTTAGATAAGGAGGACAATAACCTAGTAATAGCATCGGCCCCTCCACCTCCCTTTCCAAAATATGAAGCAAGTGAACAAGTTATTCTGCCCCCACGATATCCTGCTGTTACCGTAAGAGACACTACAAAAGCAAAACCGTTTATTAGAGATCCCGTCGAGACCAGGTCTCGAACACGGGCAGGTAATTTAAAAGGGGACATTGAGCTATACCAAATGGGTAGGAATTCACGATCTATGAGTGAAGAAGAAATATGCCCACTTATAGAAGTGCCTAATCCTCAGGCAGGGCAAGAAGGTCAGAACCCGACTATTCTAGTGTATAGACACTGGACTCCGGAAGACATCCGGAAAGCCACTGAGGGGATTCCCCATCCAAAAGTTAATTTTAGAAAGTTCTTAGAAGATTTGCAAGGAATGAGGCTAAGTTATAATTTAAATGGAGAAGAGGTAGAAAAAGTAGTCAGACAAATTGTGGGACCATATTGGCACATGATTAGTGGTGACTTGAATCCCTGTGACGCTGCGCAGAGTTAGACAACAGAGTGAAAGGTCTTACAGACCGCATCTCTGAGAAATGGAAACCTAGGGCAGACTGGACTTGCATTAATCAATGCATCCAACAAGAAGGTGAAACTATTGACAGATATTATGCTAGACTATTACAATGTTTCAATAACCATTGTGGAATGCAGGTTCCTGAATATCAGACACAAGATTCCCCATATGAGCAGCAGTTAAAGAATGCATTTTTGAAAGGCAGCATTGCACCCATAAGCAGTTTTATTACAAAGCACATGGTAGATCACCGTACAAGCAAATTACAGTTATTACTTGAATATGCCAGGCATGCCAAAAGGCATTTTAATAGCAAAAAGAAAAAGAAATCCCAAATATTTTCTGTAGAAGATGGAGCAGAAGTATGTGTAGTACAGTCTGGGAAAAAGGGCAAGAGAAATGCCCAGGGAAAGAAACAATCTGATCAGCGATCAGAGGACTTTGAAGGTCAAAAGAAAAGGGGTGAATGTTTTAAATGCAGTAAAAAGGGACACTTGGCAAGGGATTGCAAGAAAAACAAGAAGGCAACCACAGAAGACAAGGAGGGTGAGGACTGACTATATGATAGTCAAGAATCACTAGAAGGAGATAGCAGAGAAAGGGCAAATGAGTATGTGATAGAGGGAGTAGAGAATGTGACAGAAGAAATAGAGGAAGTGCAGGAAGTCACGGATAGTGAAGAAAATGAAATATTGGATTTAGCTTTATTGAGCTTAGAGCTCTATTTAGCAGACATGAAACCAGAAGTTACACTCCTGGTAGAAGGGAGGGAAGTCAGATTCTTGTGTGACTCAGGGGCATCACGGACCCTGATACATCCCTCCAAACTGCCAGAGAACTCAGAGTCATCTGATTACATAATAGTGAAAGCAGCTAATGGACAGCTGTATCGGGAGCCCCTCTCCCATAATATTGCAATACTGATCCTGTTTCAGGATTGACCCAGAAAAGCAAAATTGCTGTTTCTTCAAAGTGCCCGGTGAATTTCTTAGGCAGAGACCTTATGCAGCTATTTAGTATAGCAGTATTTCCGACTATGCAAGGTATGGAAGCACAGCGACAAATTGATACCTTTGCAGTGCAATCGGAGGGTGAAATGTTTTATTGGTACAGCCAGGACTTGGTTACGACTGGTCCAGAGGCAGTAACCGAAGAGTTGATGAATGTAGCCATCAGCAAGTTCCCCTCCCTTGACATTGATAAACAGCATTTGTTGCACTGTACTCTGTATTATTGTAACACACCAGGACCTGATAAGGAATATGAGCAAGAATTGTTTAGAAATCGTGCAAACAGATTGATATTACGTAATCTGTACTGGGACATGGAAGGGAACAGTGTAGCCAGCTATTCATTGCCCCAGGAGTTCTTTGCACTCTATAAATCTAATCGATTACCACACGTTAGCTTAACTAAGGACAAGAATGTAGAATAGGTAGACTTAGGAGAAAAAGTCACGAGATGGGAAAAGCAGACAGAGCTAGAACTGTCAGAACAAGGAATACTAAGGCAGAAGTTGAATTGGATAACTCAGACCCACCCAGCCGTGCACTTGCAGTCTAGCAAGGACAGCTGATTAGTACTCCTATTAAAGGAGGAAGAGAATGCCTTACAGAATATACCAGAAACTCTTTGGTCAACATTAAAGTCAGATGTAAGACTTATTCGTACAGCGGGACCAGTTACTATTACGCCAAAGTCAGCATTTAGACCACAGAAAAGACAGTATCCCTTAAGAAAAGATGCAGAGGTAGGAATCAAACCTATTATAGCAGCCTTACTTAAGGAAGGGGTGCTGGCAGAATCTCCTGATTCACCATGTAACACACCCTTATTTCCTGTTAATAAAGCAAATGGAGAATTGTGTATGGTCCAAGATTTACAAGCCGTAAATGATGCAGTAATACCAAGGGCATCTACGGTGCCAGATCCACACACCCTGTTGAATGATTTAAAACCTCAACAGAAATATTTTTCTGTGGTAGATATAAGCAATGCGTTCTTCTTGATACCGATACACCCTGACAGCCAATATTGGTTTGCATTCACATTTCAGGGGAAAAGGTATACATATACGCGACTACCACAGGGATATTGTGAAAGTCCGACAATATTCTCACAAGAAATGGCAAGCAACTTGGCGGGATTTACCCCACCAAGAGGTAATCAGATTTTACTTTATGTTGATGATATCCTGTTGGCGGCCCCCACCCAGCAAGATTGCAAAGAAGATACCATAGCGCTATTACAATTTTTAACCACTGAAGGACATAAAGTAAACAAAAATAAACTGCAGCTTTGGAAAAAACAAGTTAAATACCTAGGATATGCAATATCCAAGGAGGGTAGGACATTAGATGAGGACAGAAAAATAGTGATTTTACAAGCACTAAAACCCACTACCAAGAAGGAAATGATGTCCTTCCTGGGTACGACTAATTTTTGTCGGAGCTGGATTCAAAACTATGCTTTGGAATCTGCACCGCTGACTAACCTGATTCATAAAAAGCCTATGGCAGCACAGGATTTGTTACAGTGGACACCAAAAGCAGAATCTGCTTTCTACAAGCTGAAACAGTTAATAGCATCCTCATTAGTTTTGGGATTACCAAACTATCATAAACGTTTTTTCCAAACTGTAGATTGTAAGCAAGGTTATATGACATCAGTGTTAACACAGCAGCATGGGGACAAGCAACGCCCTGTTGCTTATTATTCATCACAACTGGACCCAGTGGCACGGTCCTTACCTCATTGTGTACAAGCAGTAGTTGCAGCTGCAATGGCAGTACAGGCTTTGGCCTCAGTAGTTTTGTTCCACCCTCTCACATTGAGAGTGCCTCATGCAGTTGCGATTATTTTACTGCAAGAGAAGGTAGCATATCTTTCCCCTGCTAGGCATCTTTCCTGTATGACTATATTGTTGAGCCAACCTCATATGACAATTGAACGATGTATGACTTTGAACCTTTCTACCTTACTCCCAACCCCTGCAGATGGCACGCCACACAGCTGCCTGCAGGTGATTGAGCAAAAGACACTGCCTACAAAAGATCTTACGGATGTCCCCTTGAATGATGCCGAGGTGACATATTACGTGGATGGCTCATGCAAAAGGGTTCCTGCAGGACAGAACCTAGTAGGATATGCAGTAGTTTCTGATATTGACATTATAGAAGCAAAATCTTTACCACACAATTTATCTGCACAGGCAGCAGAATTGATTGCCTTAACACAGGCATGTACCTTAGCAAAGGGTAAATGTGTAAAATTTTTACTGACAGCAAGTACGCTTTCTCTACTGTACATGTTTTTGTGCAACAGTGGAAAAATCGAGGAATGATAACATCTACTGGCAAACTGATCAATCATGCACAGTTTATTTTAGATCTTTTAGAATCTATTCAGTTACCTCAAAAAGTAGCTATTTGTAAATGCACAGCTCATACCAAGCAACAGGACAGGATTTCAAAAGGTAATGCGAGAGCTGATACAGCTGCAAAGCAGGCAGCTTCAGAAGTATTTCATTTGAGTGAGGAATTACAACCCTCTGAGATTTTACATTTAGAAATGTTAAAGACAATGCAGACACGACGCAAGTTGAAAAACAAAGATGGGTAAACGAGGAGCAATTCTCGAAAAGGGGCTGTACATCTCTAAAGAAGGGAAACCGATATTGCCATCTAATTTGTTTAGATATGCAGCTTTGTTGAGCCATGGGCAGTGCCATGTCTCAACAGGGGGGATGGTACAGCTGGTGAACCAAGTGTTCATCACATACGGATTCTTAAACTTTTCTAAAAAAATTTGTTGAACGTGCCACGTTTGTAATAAACATCATGCACAAGGGGCGTTAAAGCCCAAGCAAGGGAGTTTCCCTACACCACCGTATCCATTTCATACTATCTGTATGGATTTCAAAGAATTGAACAAATGTGAAAATAATAAGTATTGTCTTGTCATTGTAGATATGTTTTCCAGATGGGTGGAAGCTTTTCCGACTAAAAATCCAGACACGGCAATGGTAGCAAAAGTTCTCGTTAAAGAAATCATCCTTAGATTCGGCATTCCGGAAAGGATCTACAGTGACAATGGCACACACTTCGTAAACCAGACCATACAACAGTTAAATAAACATTTTGGTGTTTCTTTGAAAAATCATTGTGCATACCACCCACAATCTGCAGGGCTAGTAGAGAGGCATAATGGGATTTTAAAGAGTAATCTAAGGAAGTTAATAGTAGAAACACAGAGGAATTGGGTGTACTGTCTGCCCCTGGCACTGTTGAGCATGAGAACTGTTCAGAATGTAAAAGGATTGACTTCTTTTGAAAAACTATTTGGAAGGGCTTATTATATACCTCAGTGGAAACCTCTCATGCCCACAGACCAGGAAGCCGACTGTACACTCGCAGAGTACATGAGAAATCTGTTGAATTCTAAACATCTGCTGAAGTCAAATTCTGTTTCAGATAAAGAATGAACCAGACCGTCAGACGTGGCAGTGCCCCCGAGTACCTGGATTTGGGTGAAGACAGTAAAGAAAAAGAATTGGGCATCACCAAAGTGGTAAGGTCCATATCAAGTGCTTCTATCGACACCCACTGCAGTCAAGATAGCGGAGCGCGCCTCCTGGATCCACCTGACACACTGCAAATTGGTTAAAATCTTTGAACTGGACAAAAATCTTGTCACATGCCAAGAGTAAAAATGATAGAGTCCAGAAGAAACAGGAATGCAGAACAACCACTTCCTCAGAAGTATTGCATAATCATACTGTTAACTGTACTAGTGACAATAATCTTTTTTGCTGTGGCCTTTCCTTTTCCCAACCACACAGACTGAACTGAATAAATGTGAAGCATTACTTATAGACTGGCATCCAAACTTTAACACTTACCAGGCAATTAAATATGTGTATGCTGAGACTTTCAATGTTTCAAATTGCTGGATTTGTACAGCTTTGCCGACAGCATACGGGGGGTTATTGATGACTATGGTCCCCCTAGGGGTCAATGAGACCTGGAAAAACTTGATTTATGATACCTCAACCATTACATCACAAGATAAAATAGCATTGCACTTGTCTGTTCCACAAAAGGGAACTGTGTGTTTTTATAAAAATGATACTGTTCAGGTGGGTTGGAGCAATTGCAATGTGACTGTTCCTTATAAATGTTACACTAAGGGTAACAATGTAGATTTTTATTGTAATACAAATTATGATTCATTTCTTGGATTGATGCACAAAACACTTGATGAAGTAAAACATAATTCTGTTCTTTATAAACAACTGTCTATAATTGATAGAAAAATGTTTCATGCAGGGCGAGTGTATATTCATAGCAAAGTTACTACTAAAGTAGAGGACTGTTATTTTGTGTGTGGCTGAAAGGCATACAAATGGTTACCTGAGAATTGGTCCGACAGTTGTTTTTTGGGTTACCTGGTTCCGGCCATACGACACACTGCAGTTTTGCCTCGAGAAAAAATTTGAAATGTCCGAGAGGTCGTCAAGAAACCTGTAAATCCAGTGGGACAAATTGATGTGCGTTGGAAAGACCATCATTCTATAGGCAAAGGACTGACATGTATGGACTTGAGTGATAGCGTTATATCGTGGGCAGACATATTACCAGCATATGGAACAATGAAATCGATCTGGCAGCTGAGAAAACTGTATAAACTTCTCGAAGTGATGAGCAATGCAACTTTTTCCGGTCTTGAATTGGTCACTGATGTCATGAGAACTGCAATGCTTCAAAACCGCATGGCTCTCGACTTCACCCTAGCTGCGAGAGGTGGTACTTGCGCTTTAATCCAAGAAGAATGCTGTTCATATATTCCTGACCATAAACACAAGATAGACAATCATCTTGAGGTAATTCAGCAAGTGCTGGCCATGACCAAACCAGGCCCAAACTCACTGATGGACTTTTTCCAGAAATGGTTTGGGGGTGGGGTACCACCCTAATGAACATCCTGATTGCTATTTGTGTAGGAATGCTCCTACTGGGAGTATGTGTTTGTTGTGGCATCCCCTGCATGAAAAGACTGATTAAAGACTTTATAGACATGTCAGTTTCTGAAACCTTATATCAAAGTGCTGAGTTTGAAGAACTATTGAAAAACTGAAATGCTTTCATAAGTTTAAACTGAATTACTCTCTTAACTGCAAATCCTGAGTAGGAAGAGGTTAGGAGAAGAAAAAAAACTGTTTATGCTTATTTTGAAAGTAGAATAAAAGTATTAAAAGGAGAGAAATGTCAGAAAAATATGTATTAGTGTATATATTAGTAATATGCTTAGTGCATTTAGAGCTTGAAAAAGGTTAACACATTTATTCTATTTTACACTGCATAAATCTGTACAAATTTCAGAAGCTTTCTGACCTTGTATTGTAATGAAATATGTGCAGCTAAAATCTTTGCTTATGCCTTGGAAATTTACTGAGAAGCAGATGATTTCTGCTTGTGTCAGGAAAATAATGAATAGAACAATACCACTTGTATAAATGTCATGAAACTTAGACAAGGAGTTCCGCTTGTGCTGTGAGAAAATACACATCTGCAGTAGCTATAGATAATTAGAACAAAGACTGTTTGAAAAGATGAACTGTAATCATCATTACTGCATCAGCCTGAGTTAGAAAAGTACCTTGAAATGTAACACATGTATTAGAATTGTACAATAGGGGCCTGTAACGGGTTAGTGCCCACCAAGGCCAGGTTGTTTTTCTCAAAAGTTTCTCACAAATCTAGTCATGTCAGCAGAAAATCTCAGTAACATCTGCTGTAGAGCAATACGGAAAGTTGTGTTTGATTACATCAGCTATAGAAGGCCATGTCTTGTAAAACAGTATAAGAATAGCATACTTCCTATTAGTAGTTAGGCAAAATCCTGTATTTGCATGTTTTTGTCTCCTTGCTGTAAGTTATTAAATGTGCCTTAACTGAACCTTACGTGTATTGGTCTTTGAAGTTTTTTCCTTTTACACAGGCCAATCATCTTTCCAGTTTGTATTTCTTTATTAAGGACATTTAATACTATGCTGTCCATCCTGACACTAGATTTCAAGTTCTTGGCAATCTTATGATTAAAGGAAGCATTGGATTTTAATGAAAAAATCTTTGGGACCCATGTACTAACATCAATGGTGTCTTATGGTCTGTATAAAATTTTAGTTCATGGGCAAATGCATACATTTTAATAGGGAGTTTGTTGCCTTGCTGCTTTTGTCCCGGTAGGGAAGGGAAACCTATGTTGGCTCAAAAGTAACCTCTCCCCTGAGAATATCTTGTTTTCTTCAAAGGGAAGACTTATCATTACTCTGTACTTCTGAAGTCAGTCTGGATTGACTGGTCTTTTGCCAGCAACTAAAGGCTGGGTGGGACTTTCTGCAGTGCAAATGTGAGGAATTGGACAAAAAACATTTTCCACTCTAGAAAGCCATACAAGTTTCACAGATCAGAAAATCCAGATTGGTTTCTGTTTTGGTGGGAGAAGGTCTTTCCAACATGGTGCATAACCAGGTATTAGGGTGGTGCTGATTCCACCTTAAGAACTTCTTGATTGCCTTTAATTTCCTGAACCTTTGATTATAACATAACCAAGCCACCACCCCCCCCCCCCCCACAAAAACATGATAAGCTTTTCTAATGGCCAGTAAATAAGAAATCAAAGGCAAGACTAACTAAGGATCATTTTCAGTAAGGAGAGGCAGAAATAGTATAATGCCTGCTGCCCAAGAGCCCTAGTTTTTCTGGGTCTGCCATTGATTGACAATTTTCCTAGAACAACTAAAGTGGCTATTAAAATCTTGGATCTGATTTTTCAGCTTCCAATAACTTTTGTATCCCATCTGCATCATCCAAGTCATATAAATCTATGTATTCTCCTTTGATGATTTTGTCTTTAATGGCTTTAGGAAAGTGAGCTGTTATGTGTGACCCTGGAGAGCTGCTATTTCCCATTGATGAGTTAGATGCATTGGTTACTGAGGGCATTGGCGACAGCATAATCAGCATCCCAGTTTCAGAGTCAGAATTACCCCTGCGCTATCTATTGTTATCCCCATGATTCCTTGAATTAGATGAGGAACAGATGTCTACCTGTGGGCGTATTAGAAACTCCCCTTTTCTTAGAACAAATGAGGACCCAAACTGTTTCTCTGAAACTAAATCAAATAGTCTGCCCCTATTGCCATCTAGGAGTGACTGGAAAACTTTTTGGAGGTACTCTTCTTGGTCCTCGTTTGCCATAACTTATCCCTTTCTATTCTCTTTATTAACTGATTCGTCTAGAACATATGTTGAGATGTTAGCATCTGGCTGTGATTTCAACACTGTTTTCTGAGGTCTGCTTCTGTTTGTCTAGGCTAAAGATTAAAATGATTGGGAGGAAACTAATTTGGATGTCACTCAACTTTTCTTGCACCCTAATAAGACTTAACTACCCTCAGATTCAAATTCCTGAAACAGGTTTTCAGCCTCAAAAGGTATTCTGGGCCACTGAGATTTTAGTAACTGCAGGGTTATAGAACCTGGGAAAGAAAATATCAGTGATATATTCACCTAGTATTAAAGCGACCATCTGGTAGTGCCCATGATTATCATTAATAAGGGGGTGGGGCTCCTAGGAACTTCCTGTGTTACTCCTAAATTAACCCCTAACATGATAATCTATTAATTGTCTTTACTACACACACACACACACACACACAGACATATATATATATATATATATATATATATATATGTGTGTGTGTGTGTGTGTGTGTGTGTGTGTGTGTGTGTGTGTGTAAATTTATAATGACAGAAGCGAAAACCAAACTAAATTATCAAGGCAATGGGGGGGGGGGGTGATAACTTTTGAGGGAGACACAAAATTAACTGTCCTGATTGCAGATGAAATAAGTCAATACTTATAAAACATATACTAAATAAAACACCCATACAACACTGCTGTAAAGAGTCACACCAATTTAACTCAAAATAATCCCTGGGATTCATGAAGCTCGGCGCAAGGCCGGCTTTAGGCTTGCGCCAACCGTGTGGCATGAGGATGGCGCAGTAGTGCCAAATGCATAGTAATGAAGGTGCACTGCCGACACAGCCACATGCACAGGAAAGGAGCGCGAGTGCATAGGGCGTGTCGAAGTGCCGCATGGAGGCGTGGAAATGGCAGCTGTCGATGTGCAACCTAAAATGCTTGCATATAGCAGGTTGCAAGATAGTAACCATGTCAGTGTCCCTGGATACTGAAACGTATGCAAAGCATGCAAAAAAGTACCTGCAAACACAAAGTGACGAAGCAAACAGAAATGCATGGTAGGAAATAACGGGTCCCTATCCCGCGAACAAATGACATGGAAGACCGTGTGGCCATTGTCCAATGCAGTGTAGTTAGCCATACCAAGTGGAAGTGAAATGCATCATATGTTAGCGATCCACCAGTAGGTGCATCCTGTCCAATGGTGAGGGTCACCAGCTGACCCATAATGTGAGGGAGGGTACACAGCTGGGCAGATGTGTCCATAACAAAATACATGAGAAATGTAGATATCTAGTGACCGTATGTCCGAATTATATCCCACAAGGCATGTAATAGTCACATACAAAAGGTATGTCCGTATTTCACATACCAAATGTGATAGGAAATAGAATAAGCATGTAAACGAAACAGAAGGAGCATGCAAACAGCCACAACAATAAGGACACACGTAGGCTATAAGGAACAGTATTATCTGTACCGTCGACTAGGATTACCACCTGTCCCACTTTGTGAGTGACAATCCCTCCTTGGGCAGTTGTGTCCCGACAAAAACCTGTAACAATGGCAAATGTCCTGAGATTATAAGACAAAATTATTCCCTATACGTTATGTAATAGTTGCATTAAACAGGTTTTCTGTATCTAAATTACATAAATGTTATAAGAAACAGAATAAGCAACTGAACTGCTACAAGAATAAGCTTTGATATAGGCAAGAAGTCAAAGTTCTATCCTGTGTACTGACCGTGGGTATGTGTCGGCCTGTAAAATGTGATGTGCATACCAAAAATGTCCTGCTTTGGCCAATTGAAAAGGTGGCAACCCTACCGTCGACTGTGGGGAGATGTTGTCCACTACAGTCAGATATGTGTACGGAATATATCCCATCCTGGACATAGGAAAAGGTGGCATCCTACCAATGAGTACAACAGGCCGCCAAAATCCAGAAGCCAGCGGTACAAGCTGAACTTGTCAGGATGTGTCACAGTTGAAGGTTAGTACCTGGGTATACCAAACATGTAATGAAAGAGAAGTATGGGCGTGTACCTATGTGCGTGAGGTATAGCATGTGGAAAGCAAACATGGCAGGGTAGTCCAAACAACCATACAGGTACCAGACACATGTAGGGTATTCAATTTGTTAAGCAAGCAACACACCAAACAGCCAATACATCTCCAGTTCTTCTCCTTTATTGTCAACGATCTGGTACCTCAGCAGTTCGCCTTCAAGGATGATCCTTGAAGGCGAACTGCCGAGGTACCAGATCATTGACAATAAAGGAGAAGAACTGGAGAAGTATTGGCTGTTTGGTGTGTTGCTTGCTTTACCTTTTTGCTGTGTTTTGAGTATTCAATTTGTTACTCTGGCTGTGTCATGGGCCAACAACCAAAGCACAGATGTATGGGGTGTGAGGAATCTGTGTGTGTGGGGTGGATGGGTAATGGTACAATCCTCCAAGGCGATACTGTGTCATATGCAGAATAGGTGAACCGGAGGTATATGAGGGAGCAGCGGGTAAAGCTGAAAGAAACACAAACACATGTATAAACAGCTGCAATACAACCAGACAGGCCATACTGTAGAACACAATCCCACAAAGAGATGAATATTGAAATGTGCGATACAAATGTATAGATATGTCACCGGCACATACCCACAGATTGGTCCTGATGGAACTGGCCATAACAAATGCAACACACCTGGATGGTACTGGTCATAACAAATGCAACACACCTGGATGCATAATGGACTACCCAACATCCCCTCCACATCACACAACCCACTCCCGTACCAGAACGTTCACCAAATCCAGCCGTACTTGGCCTACTGGTGTGGTGCAGCCACAGCTACACATAGTGACCACTATGCATATGTAGTAGGTAGTGTCACCCTAGGTGGTTGCAGGATTGCACACGACCTCAGCACATTTTCGTAACTCCAAAACGATGTTCGGTATACCACTTGTTGTGGATCGGTACAATTTTTGGATATCCCTCATGGGATACGTAACCTGTGTAAACATTAGAACGGAAGACACAAAGTCCAGTCCTGTAGATATCTAGATAGAAGTTGGAATGTGCATTAGAGGTGTATGACACTGTCCAGCCCTAAGTGGTCATGCATAACCTACTACCCAGGATCAAACACTTGCCCGTGACGCACGTGTCCCGACACGAATAAGCAGAAATATATTGCACACATTCGCATAGTGGCAAATGGTATAAAGGTGAGGAAGGCACTGACGTAAACAGGATAACCCTGATCTACTGTGTGAGGGACACTTAATGTGTGTGTAGGTGTGACCAACCATACCTGTCAACCTCTGAGAGCAAGATATCTGGACAAAGCCATGAATAAAAGTATACCTGTCAGCCTCTGAGGGCAAGATATCTGGACAAAGCTGTGAATAAACGTATACCTGTCAACTTTTGAGAGCAAGATATCTGGACAAAGCCGTGAATAAAAGTGGGACAAAGGCCCAAACGTATGGACAATTTGTAAAGAAACTGAGAAAGTTGATAGAATAACAGTTTGTACATTGGCATTAATTTCCTGAAGAGTATGAAGTCTGAAACACAAGTGTCTGTCATTATGTTCTGACTTCAGTCTTTAATGACTAGCTACTGATTTGCCAGAAAACAACAGTGTATTACAGAGGTCTGTACATATTTACAGTAACAAACCTTCACATTTGTTTACTGTACCACTGCATACCTTTAGTTAATTCATGTCCAAAATAATAATCCTCGTATGAATGCATACAGAAATAGTCAAATATGAATGGAACACCCCTCACCGTGGATTATGTATTGTAACCACCCCCACCCATATTATGTATTGCCAACATAAAAAGCTGCTGACAGGTGCTGAAAGACCTGTGTCTGTAAACACAGGTAAACCTCTATAAAATAGACAAACAATGTCCATGTGCTTCGTCTGACATTTGAACTCGGTCAGGGCAGTTCCATTCACCAGGCGGACAAGCCTAAACCCAGATCACCACAGGAATACCTTCACAATCAAAGACTTGTATGTGCCAGGACTATAAGCCTTGGAGTTCTGCATATCCTTGGAGTGATTAAATATGCAGCTTGGGTCCAGAGCAGTAGGGAATAGGAAATGTGTAATATGTAGTACCGCGTTTTTCCCAGCAGGAGAATGGATGCCTACATTGTAAGTGAAGCGGTGAGGCGTATGTTAATGTAGCTATGTACTATGGGTATGCATATAAATGAGTCAGAACACCAATAGTATAGTGGTTACAGCATCCGGCCAACGTGAATGCAGTCCCGGGTCAACTACAACTTCAGTACATATGAGTTAATGAATGCGTGTGTGCTGTAAAGACATTTAAATATGTAAAGGTGAATGTGTGTTTTGCATATGTCCGCTAACCAGATTACAGATATTGTACCGGTACAGTCACAATTAAGAAAGCCCATGTAAGCACAAAGACTTAGTAAACATATGTAACCTACAATAAGGATATGCAAGTGCACCTGCTCGTGTGTAATCCGCTCACAGCATAGCGAATGAATGCTGTTTTCTACACATTTATTTATATATCTATATATGGATATATATATTTGTGTATAGATATATATCCACAGACTTAAACTAAATAAATATATGAAAGAAAGAATGTATACACACACACACACACACACACACACACACACACACACACACACACACACACACACACACACACACTCATACACACATACACAATTACATTAATCGATATATACATAACAAACACAGAAACATTTGTCCTTGTAGATATAACACATTTACATAAACAGGCTACATCATAGCTATTATGGATAGACATACAGACATGCAAGAAAGGTAAATACACTGCTGCTTTCCAAACCATTGCCTGGAAAGTACCAGTGTGCCAAATCTGCAAGTTTTACTATTTAAACATGGATATAGGTGTCTTTTGCAGGACTCCAAAAGTGTTGTCTACAAGCAACGGCCAGTAATTATCGACACAAAGGAAATCACATCCACAGCTACAATATAGCTGTACATGCAACAGTAGCTTGTGCAAGGGTAATAACACATGGGTTGACAGAATGTATGACATATGTCCCGATAAGCGGAGAGTGGATAGTGCTTAGAAGTATCTTCATACTTTATTATCACTCACATTAAATATGTCTTATGACTAATGTGGAGGGGTGTCAGATATGGGAATCATGGGTATGCAAGAATGGGCCTAGGTTCACAGGTGTTGGCTGGCACAGATTTATTAGGTCCGCTCCATGGGAATGATTAATATTCCTATATGGGTATAGCACACGCCTATACCTTCCAAAAATGAAGAACCCATCTACTGGATATTGTGTAAACCATTGGGGGAAGATGTAGGGACTAATATCAGTGTCATGTAAGTGACCATCATGGACGTACATGCATATGAATAAGATGGTAACCATACCTCTCAACCTTTCAGAATAAGACAGCTGGACAAAGGCATATTTAAATAAGTACAAATAGGGACTATGTTAAATATTCCTCTGACAAAGTTAGAACGTTGATAGAATAATGGATAATTCATTAGTATGAATGTTTTGAGGGTTATTAGTTATAAACTACTAATGTCTGTCATTATTATTTAACCTCACATTCCTTAATGACCTGCCACTAATTTACCAGAAAGGCACAATATTATGGAAAAAGGAACAACATTATAAGTCTAAGTTCGGGACATTTACCCAGAATGTGTACAGTTGAGAGATATGAAGGTAACCCTGTCCTAAATAAATGTACAGAACTAGTGATATCAGGTGGACGGGTGTGAAGAAAGACGGGATGACAAATGACAAAACATGTATAAGTCAAAAGCATGTACCTCGATAAATGTGAATGATTACATATGCCGTGTGATAGTCAATGTGGAAGGTTAATAGTGTCCCTCAGGGTGTTATGCAGTGTCCCCGATACAGTGTCCAGTCTCCCACACTCGCATGTGAGTTCTGCCACTGATGGACATCGCAAATACTGGCGAACACATAAGGTAGATGATAGCATAATATGTTTTGATTAGCACGTGTTGGCTTTTGTGAGGAACACAACACTCTTGGCGAGTGTGTCCTGAAAAAGGAATGTAATGGCATCTAGCCTGTGATTTCTTCTTGTGTGTAGTGGTGTAATACAATGATATATCTTGTATCAGAAACAGATACATGTGATAGGCAACAGTATTATCGACTATACTACTACAAGAAAACTCAGGAGGTATTAAAAGCGCTGAAGTAGTTAGTTCAGTATTGACCGCAGGTATGTGTTGACATGTCAAATGTCACAGCTGTATATATAGTACCTATAGGGCTGTCACCATTACAAATGATGAAGGTGGGAGCTGCTTTGTAGAAATGTCAGACGTAGCAGGTCAAACCATTCCTACAGCCATGCATACTCCACAAATAGACATATTAGCACACAGCAAAGCTTAGGCCAGGGGTCTACGAGTAGAGGAAGTGTAGAACAAGGCAAGATGTCTGCCGAGCTATTCAGCAATATCCTGTAGGGGTGTGTAAGACAGCCCCTAAACCGAACATTGCACAGACAATGTTAGGATATGCAAATTACCCCATTTGTAGGTGAAAGCTATGCAAATTATGTAAATCTGCGATACATGTAACAGTAAGCTGTCAGTGCAAGAGTAGAGTTATGTGCAGAAATGTACTCGGATGTTAACCGAGTTACGTTCTGCAAGTAGCTAAACGGAGCAATGTCAGCTGCATAGTATGTGGGGGCATGTGTGGTGTTGTGTTTCTTGACATTTCCGCAGACTCGCTCGTGGGAGTTTACTTTCAGGACTGTGACTCTTCTGGGGGTGTGTCCCTTTGCAGAACTCGCCGTGCGGACACGCCTCCTACTTTGCTACACGGACCGTGTTAGCCTAGGGTGTGATTCAGCATGCCCTCATGAATATGCATGGCATGCTGATGTCACACCATTTAACTGCAGCCTCCATGTAAGACATATTAACTCTTACACGGAGGTTTCGTGAATCCTGCCCTTTGTTTTGTTTTAGTATTCTGCTTTTTAGCATTACTTTATGATTTGTGGTTATGTGTATATATATATATATATATATATATATATATAAATATATATATATATATATATATATATATATATATATATATATATATATATATATATATATATATATATATATATATATATATATATATATATATATATATATATACACACACATATATATATATATATATATATATATATATATATATATATAAATATATATATATATGTGTATATATATATATATATATATATATATATATATATATATGTGTGTATATATATATATATATATATATATATATATATATATATATATTTATATATATATATATATATTTATATATATATATATATATATATATATATATATATATATATATGGATATAAATATACATGGATCTACTTTTAAATGCCGAAAACCGAGAATACCATGTTTCAAAATATCAAGACCATAATGCCGAATTTTTAGAATACTGAAACTTAACAATGCCAAACCTGAAAATACCGAAAATCAAAATACCAAATTTAAGCATGCAAATCATACAAATAACTGTAATCACCAGACCACTATTACAACAAAAGCAAAATTTTTAATGTCCAAAAACAACTACCTCTACAAAAATAATCTGCAAACTCTTCAAATAAAAACTTAATTCCTAATCTAGACAAAACTTTACACCACACTTTTCACAATTCCAAACAGTTCTTATACCATTCACACACTCAACAACTATTTTCTTACCTTTGCTCTGCAGACCATACTATCTAAAATCAACCTAGGTGGGGGGCTACACCCCCACAGCCCCCCAACAATATATATCAACTCCGGGATTGCACTTCAGTGAGGAAAAGGGCATATATCTTTTGCAAACTTATTGTTGTCTACTCACTTCTACTGCTGCTGGGAGTGTCAACTGAAATGTCCACCATGATTGTTTCAGTACCTAGTATAAAAACTTCAGGAGACATGCCTGTACTTATAAACAGTAATGTGCAACTTCCGACATTGTTGTTGGCACTCTATACAACCGCATTATCCGTTTCAGTATTCTATGACTCACCATTATAAAGTTTCAGTATTCCAAAAATTAACATTGTGGTCTCGATATTTTGAAACATAGTATTCTGGGTTTTTGACATTTCAAAGTAGAATATATTTGTATATATATATATATATATATATATATATACATGTATATATATATATATATATATATATATATATATATATATATATATATATATATGTATACATACACACATATATATATATATATATATATATATATATATATATATATATATATATATATATACATATATGTGTGTGTGTGTGTGTGTGTGTGTGTGTGTGTGTGTGTGTGTGCGTGTGTGTGTATGTATGTATGTATGTATATAACTATTATTTATTTGTTTATTTATTGCATTTGGTTACTGGGAAGGTCCACTGGGCCTAGGTAAGCCCATTTTCAGTGGAGGTCCAGGGAGAAAAGCTCCACATACAAATTACAGATGATGCACATACAGTAGAAAAATACAGAAATACAAGTACAATTACATAAAGACCTAGAAGGCAGTACAGTAACATTCATGGGCATTTGTTTAAAATAAATATGGTATAAAAGTACATTTCATATCAGAGTATAGGTTTTATGCACAGTAGCTTGGATATGAGTGGAATGGTTCATAGTAGAGATGACAGGGAGGATAGGTGCAGCAGTGATAGTAATGGAGAGGAATAGAGAGAAAAAGGAGGTGTGTGAGGATAGGCTATGGCAAATAGGTAAGGCAAAAAGATAGGGTAGATGAAGTACACATTGGCTGGAAAGAGATGGGGTAGAGTAGAAGTAGCAGTGTTTAGAGAGAGTTATTTGTGGCATGGGCATAGCCAGCCAGAGGAGAGATGTTGTCCAAGAGACTTTTTGAAGAGTGAAGGGTAACTGATGGAGGTGATTGCAGATGGGAGGGTATTCCAAAGTTTGGAAACAGTAAAGGAATGGAGCATTTGACCAGCTGGGAGTTGGGGTTTGTCCACTTTGAGCAGTGTTTTATTTTCTGATCTAAGAGGCCTGTTTATGTGGTACAAGGACAGAAGGGAGGAAAGAGAGGAGCATGTTGTGGGTTTGTATATAATTCTGTGTGCAGTAGTTAAGTGTAAGTAGTTGAGATAGAGTGGCAATTCTAACCAGTTTAGTTGCTGTAAAGAGGAACAGTGGTGTGCTGAGAATCTTGCATTTGTTGCGAATCTGGTGACCTTATTGTAACATGATTCAAGCTTGGTTTTAAGAGAGGACTGGATATTTGTGAGGATAGGGGCACCATACAGCAGGGATGGAAGGAGAAAGGTTGAGGCTAGAACCTTTTTTTGCAGTGAGGTTAAGGTAATTGCTGTGTCTGTAATGAGTGCCCAGTTTCTGATATTTTTTTTTGATATTATTGAGAATGTGTAGATCAAATGTTAGGTTTTCATCAGTAATGACCCCTAACAGTTTGGTCCTAGAGACAACTTCAGTGGTAGTATTGTTCTGGGAGTGGACAGACAATTCGGTCCTATTAAGGGGCTTAGTTTTTTTGGGAGTGAATAGAATGAGTTTAGTCTTGTTGTGGTTGAGAGCAAGGTGATTATTTGACATCCAGTTTACAGTGGATGTAAAGGCATGTTGGGTTAGCAGTTCTAACTCAGAAGGGGATTTGGCAGTGCAGATGATTGTAGAATCATCTGCATATTGGATCACGGTGCCATGAGTAAGGGAGTTATGGAAGTTGTTGATAAATATATTGAATAGAAGGGGGCCTGATATGGATCCTTGGGGTACACTTGTTATGATTTTGAGGAAGGGAGAATAGGATTGCTGCCATTTTGTTGAGTGATATCTACCAGAGAGATAGTTTGAGAATCATTTTAGGGTTGGGGATGTGACACCTAGATTGTTGAGTTTGGAGAGTAGAAGGGAGTGGGATATAGTATCGAAGGCTTTTGAAAGGTTGAGGAAGAGTGTAGAGATGATGAGACCAGCATTGTGTGCTCGATTTACAGTATCCATAAAGGAGATGAGAGCTGTGTTGGTGTTATGGCCTGGCCTAAAGCCATGTTGGGTAGGGGTGAGAAGTTGGTTATTAACTAAGTGGTTAATAAGTTGAGTATGGACACATTTTTCTAATATTTTGAAACTGGGGGAGAGTATAGCAATAAGTCGGACGTTGGAGATGTCAGAATTTTTCCCTCCTTTGTGGAGATGAAGAATGTATGTTTTCTTCCAGAGATAGGCCTATTGAGGAGTACACTGATGAGGTAAGCGATGAAGCTTGCGAATAGTTTTAGAAATTCAGCAGATAAGCCATCAGGAGCATTGGTGCAAGGTTTAAGTTTTAGAAGGAGTTTCTTTATAGTGCATGTAGGAATAGGAAAGAAAGAAAAATTAGGTCTAGAATGTGTTGACAGTTGGTTAGGTGGGTTGGGGTTAGAAGGTGGGAAGGTGGTGGTCAACTAAGCAATAGTTTTGATGAAATATGAATTAAAGAGAGAGGCTATATCAGAGGTTGTTTTATCAGGGTATGGGCATGGATTGTTGCTAGAGCCTGGGTGAATTAGGGAATTGATTGCTCCCCAGAATTTCTGTGGGTTTAGTTTATGCTGGTACTGCAGTCTATGGAAGTATTCTTTTTTTGTTTTTAGTGACTTGTTGTTTGGCCTGATTACATAGTTGTTTATATTGAGCAAGGTCAGCTGGGTTTTTATATTTTTGCCAGGCTTTCTAAGCTTTGTCTCTGGTGGACATGATTTGCTTTGTGGATTTGGTGAGCCAACTGGCATGATTAGTCCTGACTCTTTTCAGTCGAGGTGGGGCTACACTATCTAAAATTTTGAGAAATGTTGAATTGAAAAAATCAACTGTATTGTCAAGGGGGTGGTTTTTAATGGTGCCAAGTTGGTATGCTGTAAAATGTCATTAAAGGTATCTGGTGAAAAATGGGATAAGTCTCTAGTTTGTTTTAGTTGGTGATTACTTACAGTTGAGGTGGTTTTATGTATAGCGAAGGCTGGTAAGTGAACTTTGATGCTATTTGGCAGTGTCCCAGAGGTGGAAATCTTTCTGGGGTCATATACAAGGATCCATTCCAGGATTGAGCCTTGGTTACTTTTATTAATATTATATCAGTGACTAGCCGGGTGCAGTTAAATAGGTTGATGTTAGTTGGGTGGTTTTGGTTAGTGATATCTAACCAATTAATGTTAACGTCCCCTGGGATGATAGTTTCATTTTGAATATTCTTAGATGACCAGAAAAGAATTTCTTCTAGTAATGGAATATTGTTACCTGGGGGGTATGTATAATACTATGATACAGAGGCTTTTGTAGTTATTTAGCTTTAGGAGGGTTACGAAAAATTCTGCTGTGGAGAACTGTGGAACAGGTTTTGTAAATGGGACTATGGTGTAGAGACTTGGGTATATCAAAGCAATGCATCCACCTTTTCTATGTGGCCTGTCATTTCTAAGGCATGTATAACTGGGGTGTAGTAATTCTGTGTCATTGATATATGGTTTAAGCAAGTCTCAGTTATGGAAGTGAAGTTGGGTTTATTTTGGTGTAACCATGCATGGACATGGGGAATTTTATTTCTAATGCTTTGTAGATTGATGGTAGTGAAGTTCAGGGGTTTTATGGGGTTCGATTGGTTGTGCAGGGCAGACAGTGGGCCTGAGTTTGGGTGCATGTCACCACATTTTAATAAGTTAAAATGGGTGGTCTGGTTTACAGAGAGCAATTGTTTCTTAGTTTTGTGGTGGTAGTCAAGTTTAGAATAAGTATGGTGGACTTTAAGTAGAGAGAGGACTTTTATTTTAGTTTGTAGAATTATGTATGATGCATATAAAGTGGAGGTTATTGTGGAATAACTTGGGAGAGGCTGCATATGTGTGGATGTTGTGCATGTTGATTTGAGAGGTATATGGGTTGTTTGGTAGTATGTAAGGTGGAGGAGCAGATAGAGGTGTAGGAGGATAGTAAATATTATGGTATTAGAGTTGAGATGCATTGTGGTAAAGAAATAAGATAGGAGAGAAGTTTATAGGAGTAGAAACAGTGGTGTAGAGATATTAATTATAAGGGATATATAGTGATATTTCTAAGGAAAGGTGTATGTGGGGTGTGAGAGGTGGTAGGGTATAGATGCAGTCAGTGGTTGAAAAGAGGTGGGAGAGGGAACTGAGAAAGGCAGGTTATGGGGATTCTATTTAGTAATATTTAATAGCAATGGCAGGTTGGAGGAGGAGTAATAAAGGATGGGAGTATGAAGGAGAGTGGTTGGTGGGGCTGATGGGTTAAGGAAGGTGACTAGATTAAGTAAGGGCATGGTAGGTTGAGTTGAGTGGGTGGGTGGTGTCAAGCTAGGTAATTGGTGGAGTTGTTTGTAGTGGGTGGGGTCAGGTTAGGTACAAGTTTAAGGAAAGTGGGGTGGTTGGGAATGGTGGTAGGGTAGGTGAATGGAGTGGGTTAACCTGAGAAAGATAAGAACCTATGCCACAAAAAAGTATCTAAAACTTTGAAAGAAAACTAATAAACAGGGCTGAAAGGTTCTTTTTCAGGATAATTGCAGATTATTTGAATTATTTGGAGGCATAAATAAAGCAAAGTAGAATGGAGAGGCTACTGAACTTGAAGAGGAGGGAGTTTTCTAAGGTTTAGTTTGATTACTGATTGGGGACTTTAGAATGGGGAGGGCTGACAGGATGCAAGCCATTAAACTGT